>NC_081183.1:178424273-178724273 GCF_029867415.1 Vicia villosa
GACCCGATATCCACAATTGCCGTCGCCTCCAACATCAACGATGTTATCGATATATTTGTGCATAAAAAGTGGCATCTCATCAATGTAGACAATGGGTGGTTTTTTTATCGGCGGTGTGCGAGGTGACTTTGAAATACGGGCACCTTTGTTACCATTGCACTTGGACTTCGGTGTCGGTGAATCCGGGGAACGATGCATCAACATGTTCAAAGTAGGAAGGAGATCGTTTTGTTGACATGTCATCTTGTGTAATTTTGGACTTTTTCGGTGCACCATTCGTCTTAACCGGTTGAGATGGCGGTTTCAAATCGGTGGTCTCCGGAAATGCGATTTTTCGTAATTCTTCTTTTATATGCATTTTCGTTGTGTCATCCGCTTTAGCAAACTTCTCCATTATCACTTCCAACTCGTCGGAGATGGTGATTTTGGATAACCAACTTGTACAAAATCACAGCTCATAGTCCTTGATCTTATCTTTAATTCTCTTCACAAATTCCATTTGTACCCTCACCCTCATTCATCTATAAAACACATTACTTAGCACACAGAAAACATAAGAAGAAAAACACTAAAAAAAAACTCTGCACTGACCTTCAATATCCAATCTGCTCTTTCTCATAGTACAAAATTTATACCAGTTTTCTTCAATCTTCAACACCATACGCATCAACCATACACACTTCTTCCACCAAAACCGATTCACCACCATAATCACCTCCAAACCTTCATAACCATAACTTACTCTGCATTTTCCGTAAAAAACTTTATCACCTTCACAAAGTTCATGATGCGTTATCTTCGATATCAAATAACATACAACAGCTCACAGTATTGTTAACATCAGCATTTTTTTTTAACACACACCATCAACTTCATTCTGAAAACCATCTGCAAAATCATCAATAAAAACCTTCATACTTACATATTTCAGAATCTCCAACACACCAAAACTCACGTCATTTAGCCCGGGCAGCGATTTAATTCCGTTTCAGATTTCAACTCAGACCGAGCCAACGCGAAGACTCGTTTCACATCATCAACAATACTACAACAACACAGCAGCTTCCACCATTGATTCGCACGCACCAGAACGCCTTAACATTTTCAACGCTCAGTTGAACCGAAAAATGCAAGGGAAACCATTGTCGAAAATCGCCGGAGATTAAAGCGTGGAGAGACGCGAGATCGTCACCATCACCGCTTGCAACTTCGATGTAACGGAAGCATCTTCCTCTTTGTCAGGTATTTCGTAGCTTCATCTTCCTCCATTTTCATGTTACGATTCTGATTTCTAAGTTCTTGAATGTTGCTTGTTTAATAAAGTTTTGAGTATATGTTAATTTTGATTTAAATGTTGTGCTTAGATTTGTGAGTAACATAGGTTAGGATTATTTTGTGATGTTGAGAAATAGGAATAGAGGTTTCGAAAAAAAAATGAACAGGGAGAGTAGTGAGAGTTGAGTAGAGAGCATGAGAGAGGTGAACCTTGATCTTGGGCCTGCACCTTAATGGGCTAGCGCCCTATCTCTTTTTGGCAACCCTTTTTGCTATGTTATGAGCCCATATGTTTTTGTATATTTTTAATTTATATTATTTTAGTTTTAATTGTTATATTTGTTTGTTTTAATTGTTATGCATATAATTAATATTATTTTAATTTTATTTTCTTTTCTCTATTAAAAAGTATTTGTTTTGTTAATTTCATTTTTGTTTAGAATTTAGATTTATATTATATCTATTAAAAACCTCAAAAATATTAGTTTAGTCTTTAAATTCCAATATTAGATAGAATGTATATAACAACTTTAGGACTTAGAATTTCCTTAGTCATTTTCATTCCATTTTCTCTTCTTTTTCTCTTTCAACTTTTAAAATACTTAATAAATATTAAAAAGTGGAGAACGGTGAGTATCATTGCATTGGGATCTAATTCACAACTATCTATATTTTCCTTTAAAAAATACCCAACAAAAAACACATAAAATACCTAATAAATTTTAGATTCCTAAAAAGTAGAGAAGGGTAAGTATCCTTGTATTGGGATTTAATTCACCATTATCTACATCAAAAAACACCAACCAATTCAATTTTTCTTTTTTCTTTAAGAACATGTTAATTCCTTTCCACGACAATTGTTTAAGTCTCCAAAGGTCGAGCAGCAGTGGAATGCGACGTTTAACATCGTTCATTTAAAAAACACAAAACACATCAAAATACCAACTGAACTACGCCTGCTCTCATTCCTTAAAGAGATACGTAGGCATTAAGTCGCGGGGCCTGAACGACCACAATCTTATATATTTCTTTTTTTTCGTGTTTCTTTTCTCTTCCTTTTTCATGCTTTTAGTTTTAGACTTTTAGATAACACCCTTAGATTTAGACTAACAAGAGCGGATCTCGTCAAGTACGACGGACGTGAGGAGTGCTAACCCCTTCTCCTTGCGTAACCGACACCCTTACCCCTTTCTCTTGGTCATAAGACCTTTGTTTGTTTTACCCCATCGGTTTTACTCGATGTTTTTCCTTTCCCATTTTTGGGATAAATAAACAATCGATGGCGACTTTATGATTTTAATCTTGATGATTTCGATCCGGTTGTTTCAGTATTATGCATATTCTTTAAGTTTTTTTGTATTAACTACTAGAATTTGTTATTTTACGTATTAATTTATGCTTTATTTTTCTTGTGTTAGGTATTGGGATATTAGGCAGTCGAATCCGATGCATACTCAGCAACTTCCTGATCGCTGTTATACAATGTCTGTGAACCATCTTTTGATGGTTATGGGAACTGCATATAGGAATTTGATTGTCTTCAACTTGCAGAATCCTCAGGTGATTTTTTATCTTAAATTTTCATTATGTTGTAGCTGGTAGCTTTCTAAATTAGTTTAGAAATAGAATCTAGGCTAATGCCCTAAAACTCCAAACTCCATACACACTCTTGCTTGGAAGTTGATATAGCATTGTGAGACACTCACTGGTTTGAAAAATTAAAAGAAAAAGCAAAGGGAGACCAATTTGGCCATGTTAAGCATTAAGATTACTAACATCATTAGGATTGTTATTGTTAGAGTATTGAGTTATGTTTGTACTATTTGTACTTGACCTAGATTACAAGTATAATAGGCTATAAACTCAATGTTGAACCTTAATTACCAAATGGAATTACAAGCCTAATTTGATCCAAGAATTACATAGTTATAGGTACATGGAAAAGAAAATAAAGAATAACATATATCTTTTCATACTCACAGCTACAAAATGTGTCAGTGAAGGACGGTATAATATAGCTTTATTTGGGTTTGCTGGTAACATAGGATTAGCATTATCTTGTAAGTAAATGGTACGACCAGTCCCAGCTTGCCCCATTCTGAATAAGCTTTGAGCCACTGGATTGGTAAAACGAGCCACTAGGCTCCCACTCCAAACATTGAAGCATCCTAAAAGTATCAATAGTGAGGCTCCGAAAACTTAACCTGTTCACCAATCATCACATTCACATTTTAAAACCAATAGTAATGAAGGTCCATAGCATTTTACCAGCAGTAACAAACCAACCTTGTTGATTTTTGGGTATGGTGGTAAACAATTTAATTAAGTTTGGCGTTTATTGTATAAATGCTTATGTATAAACTATTTCTACAATCAAAGAGAAAACCATGCATAATCTCCGTATAAGCTATTTCTACAAGCTAACTAGGGGAGCCTAAAAACAACGTATAAACATGTCATACGATTTTTCCATAATGCACCTCATTTATCATTTTCAAACAAAAATTGTGTTGTAAAGTATAAGTTTCTAGCTCGTTATGATGGAAGCTACTCAACACAGCATCTCGCAATTTCAAATTTTTACATAATCACGTCCACATACTAACTCGAAAGCTTATATATTAATAACAACATTTTAAGTAAGCTCTCCAAAAAACCCATTTATCATTTTCAAACATATATTACGTCGCAATGTACTCATTTTTGCCTCGTTATGATGAATGCTACTCAACACAGCATCACACAATTTCAAATTCCGCTTCCCAACATCCACAAGAACATGCGGAAAATTATCACTACATGTATCCGTTGATTCTCTTCAACTACATGTATCTGTTGACTTTCAACTACAAGTTTTAGCCGGACCTTTTATTCTCGAACCAAAGGCTCGTGATACCATTGTTGGGGCAATATCGGGAGAAGGGTCAAGCGAGGAGCATTGTTAATTTCCGGGACATTCATTTGAGCAACACACCTTTGAGCAACACATTTGAGCATTGTTAAACTCTTTTATGCAATTTAAAGATTTATACTATCTTTTTTAATTATTATTTAATTAATAATACTCATATTTAATTTTATGGGAAACATTTAAAATATTAAATAATTAATTTAATTATATAAACAAAAATAAGTTACAAATATTTTTATAAACATGAAAAAGTTTACTGTTGATACAATTATTTTTATAAACTGTACTAAGTTGTAAATATTTTTATAAACGGAAAAAAGTCAACTGATGTTACAATTATTTTTATAAAACGGAATAAGTTACAAATACTTTTATAAACGGAAAAAAGTCAATTGTTGATACAATATTTAACGAGTTATTTTATTTTAAAACTTACACAAGTTATTAATAAATTAGAAATGTCCAAATTATTTTATAATTTACAAATAAATTTAGTTAAATAAATTTTTTTATTTATATTATTAATAACAATGACATTTTATCTATACAATAGTAATCTTACTATACGTAAAATTCGTAAATTATAAGTGTTTTAAAATATGATTTTTTATTTAGAAAATATTTAACCCGTGCTTCGCATGGGTCCTAAAGTTACATTTTTAATTTTAAAATATATTTATGACATGATTGAATATTATAATTTTGTTGGATAATGATGTAAAACTAAGTACCATTAAATTATGTCATGTATATTGCATGGTATAAACGCAATCCATATTTATTCACATGTTCATTAACCACTTATCCGTTTTAGCTTGACTTTCCCAACCACGCCTTCAATTCATAAACCTCGGCTATAAAATCACCTTCTATTCTACTTCTCCCCCCAAAACCCAAAAAATTAGAAAATTTCTTCACCCACCTCCTAACCTTCTTGGCCACCTCTGGTGAATTTACCACAATACCTCTAGTTTCGAAAGTTCATTTCCGAAAACGTATTTTTTTTTGAAAAAAAAGGTGTTTTCGGAAATGTATCTCCGAAAAAGTGTTTTTTTTAATATAAAATATTGATTTCGGAGATGCATCTCCGAAATAAAGTTATTTTTCAGAAAATGTGGTGTTTTCGGAAGTTCATCTCCGAATTCACCCCCCTTGGAGGAATTCGAAAATGTACTTCCGAAATATTGTCTGGACAGAAGAAAGATGAAAAACAAGAACGATTCGCTTTATTTAATCGGGTGAAGATTACATCGACCACATTACATAAGATTAAAGTTACATATTGTTAAACACGGGTAGGTGGGGATGAGTCAACATTTTGATAACGTCGTCCGCCGATCTTTGAAGTTTCGCGTCCAACTCGATCGGGCCCTTCGAAGAAAATCGGTCGAACGTTGTCCACAAAACCGCTAAATCTTCGTCGTTCTGGATCTCAAAAGGTGTGAACTTAATGTGTCCCTCGTCGTTAAGCGATGGCGAGCGGTACTCGAGCTTGACAACCTTTCGATTCTCGGGATAGTGCAAAAGCGTGTTGAGCGACGTTATCAACTCCGCAAACGGCGTGTTGCGCGAGAAGCGAAATTGAAACGGCATCGGGTAGCCGGTTTCAAAGTAGACGAATGCTAGGTGGGGGTAGGTTTGTGTCATTTGTGTTTCTAGGTGTGAAGAGGATGAAGAAGAGTGTGTTGTATTTATAGACTTGTTGGAGCAATGATGGCCCAACAAACCTTATCCTGCCTCAGGGGACTTTTCGGAAATGAACTTCCGAAAATTGGAGGCAGACTAGCATATTTCGAAAGTTCATTTCCGAATTATGCAGAAACAGAACAAAATTTTACATTTTGTTGATTGCTTAGTGTGTTGTGTAAATTGAACAAATGGAATTCACAATAAACATAAATTAGACAAAGATGACATAAAACATACTTATATTATATATGTATTGAATCGGTCCGATTTTACATGATAAACAACAATACATACAAAAATGGTCATTACAAACAAAAAACGATCCAGAATAAACTAAAATTCACCGAACCAATCGGTGGATCCTAAGTCCAAAATAGGTATGTTCTTTGACCGCTCTCTATTTTGCTTGCGCTCTTGGCTCATCATTTCTTCAAACTCCACCATTCTTGAAACGAAAGGATCCGGCCAAGTCTCCGCCTCATTTGAACGATGTGCCGTCCATTGACAAGAAGTAGCCGGTATAGGACACCCCGGTTTCAAAAACACTTGAACGAAGTGCCGCGATCGTAGATACCCGGTGCATATGATCCGGCCCGACGCGTCCAATGGCGGTCGACTATGAAGTGGAAAGAAAGTCTCACTTAGTCCAAACCTCATCAAATCGACGCATACAATATCATGTGCACTTGTTATTAGATGACCCATATCGGGGAATGACATCCACTTTGTAACCGGAGCGATACCGGTAAGTGATGGAACAAGTGAATCATGAATTTTCGCAAAGTTTTCTTAATTTTCATATAGTCAGCCGTAGATGTCCCGATACCAAGTCAACTCCGCAATAAGTTCCCGTCGGACTAAAGTGTGATTATTTCCCCTTTTACCGAGAAAACCCGCAACGACCCAATATCCACAATTGCCGTCGCCTCCAACATCAACGATGTTATCGATATATTTGTGCATAAAAATTGGCATCTCATCAATGTAGACAATGGGTGGTTTTTTTATCGGCGGTGTGCGAGGTGACTTCGAAATACGGGCACCTTTGTTACCATTGCACTTGGACTTCGGTGTCGGTGAATCCGGGAACGATGCATCAACATGTTCAAAGTAGGAAGGAGATCGTTTTGTTGACATGTCATCTTGTGTAATTTTGGACTTTTTCGGTGCACCATTCGTCTTAACCGGTTGAGATGGCGGTTTCAAATCGGTGGTCTCCGGAAATGCGATTTTTCGTAATTCTTCTTTTATATGCATTTTCGTTGTGTCATCCGCTTTAGCAAACTTCTCCATTATCACTTCCAACTCGTCGGAGATGGTGATTTTGGATAACCAACTTGTACAAAATCACAGCTCATAGTCCTTGATCTTATCTTTAATTCTCTTCACAAATTCCATTTGTACCCTCACCCTCATTCATCTATAAAACACATTACTTAGCACACAGAAAACATAAGAAGAAAAACACTAAAAAAAACTCTGCACTGACCTTCAATATCCAATCTGCTCTTTCTCATAGTACAAAATTTATACCAGTTTTCTTCAATCTTCAACACCATACGCATCAACCATACACACTTCTTCCACCAAAACCGATTCACCACCATAATCACCTCCAAACCTTCATAACCATAACTTACTCTGCATTTTCCGTAAAAAACTTTATCACCTTCACAAAGTTCATGATGCGTTATCTTCGATATCAAATAACATACAACAGCTCACAGTATTGTTAACATCAACATTTTTTTTAACACACACCATCAACTTCATTCTGAAAACCATCTGCAAAATCATCAATAAAAACCTTCATACTTACATATTTCAGAATCTCCAACACACCAAAACTCACGTCATTTAGCCCGGCAGCGATTTAATTCCGTTTCAGATTTCAACTCAGACCGAGCCAACGCGAAGACTCGTTTCACATCATCAACAATACTACAACAACACAGCAGCTTCCACCATTGATTCGCACGCACCAGAACGCCTTAACATGTTCAACGCTCAGTTGAACCGAAAAATGCAAGGGAAACCATTGTCGAAAATCGCCGGAGATTAAAGCGTGGAGAGACGCGAGATCGTCACCATCACCGCTTGCAACTTCGATGTAACGGAAGCATCTTCCTCTTTGTCAGGTATTTCGTAGCTTCATCTTCCTCCATTTTCATGTTACGATTCTGATTTCTAAGTTCTTGAATGTTGCTTGTTCAATAAAGTTTTGAGTATATGTTAATTTTGATTTAAATGTTGTGCTTAGATTTGTGAGTAACATAGGTTAGGATTATTTTGTGATGTTGAGAAATAGGAATAGAGGTTTCGAAAAAAAATGAACAGGGAGAGTAGTGAGAGTTGAGTAGAGAGCATGAGAGAGGTGAACCTTGATCTTGGGCCTGCACCTTAATGGGCTAGCGCCCTATCTCTTTTTGGCAACCCTTTTTGCTATGTTATGAGCCCATATGTTTTTGTATATTTTTAATTTATATTATTTTAGTTTTAATTGTTATATTTGTTTGTTTTAATTGTTATGCATATAATTAATATTATTTTAATTTTATTTTCTTTTCTCTATTAAAAAGTATTTGTTTTGTTAATTTCATTTTTGTTTAGAATTTAGATTTATATTATATCTATTAAAAACCTCAAAAATATTAGTTTAGTCTTTAAATTCCAATATTAGATAGAATGTATATAACAACTTTAGGACTTAGAATTTCCTTAGTCATTTTCATTCCATTTTCTCTTCTTTTTCTCTTTCAACTTTTAAAATACTTAATAAATATTAAAAAGTGGAGAACGGTGAGTATCATTGCATTGGGATCTAATTCACAACTATCTATATTTTCCTTTAAAAAATACCCAACAAAAAACACATAAAATACCTAATAAATTTTAGATTCCTAAAAAGTAGAGAAGGGTGAGTATCCTTGTATTGGGATTTAATTCACCATTATCTACATCAAAAAACACCAACCAATTCAATTTTTCTTTTTTCTTTAAGAACATGTTAATTCCTTTCCACGACAATTGTTTAAGTCTCCAAAGGTCGAGCAGCAGTGGAATGCGACGTTTAACATCGTTCATTTAAAAAACACAAAACACATCAAAATACCAACTGAACTACGCCTGCTCTCATTCCTTAAAAGAGATACGTAGGCATTAAGTCGCGGGGCCTGAACGACCACAATCTTATATATTTCTTTTTTTTCGTGTTTCTTTTCTCTTCCTTTTTCATGCTTTTAGTTTTAGACTTTTAGATAACACCCTTAGATTTAGACTAACAAGAGCGGATCTCGTCAAGTACGACGGACGTGAGGAGTGCTAACCCCTTCTCCTTGCGTAACCGACACCCTTACCCCTTTCTCTTGGTCATAAGACCTTTGTTTGTTTTACCCCATCGGTTTTACTCGATGTTTTTCCTTTCCCATTTTTGGGATAAATAAACAATCGATGGCGACTTTATGATTTTAATCTTGATGATTTCGATCCGGTTGTTTCAGTATTATGCATATTCTTTAAGTTTTTTTGTATTAACTACTAGAATTTGTTATTTTACGTATTAATTTATGCTTTATTTTTCTTGTGTTAGGTATTGGGATATTAGGCAGTCGAATCCGATGCATACTCAGCAACTTCCTGATCGCTGTTATACAATGTCTGTGAACCATCTTTTGATGGTTATGGGAACTGCATATAGGAATTTGATTGTCTTCAACTTGCAGAATCCTCAGGTGATTTTTTATCTTAAATTTTCATTATGCTGTAGCTGGTAGCTTTCTAAATTAGTTTAGAAATAGAATCTAGGCTAATGCCTAAAACTCCAAACTCCATACACACTCTTGCTTGGAAGTTGATATAGCATTGTGAGACACTCACTGGTTTGAAAAATTAAAAGAAAAAGCAAAGGGAGACCAATTTGGCCATGTTAAGCATTAAGATTACTAACATCATTAGGATTGTTATTGTTAGAGTATTGAGTTATGTTTGTACTATTTGTACTTGACCTAGATTACAAGTATAATAGGCTATAAACTCAATGTTGAACCTTAATTACCAAATGGAATTACAAGCCTAATTTGATCCAAGAATTACATAGTTATAGGTACATGGAAAAGAAAATAAAGAATAACATATATCTTTTCATACTCACAGCTACAAAATGTGTCAGTGAAGGACGGTATAATATAGCTTTATTTGGGTTTGCTGGTAACATAGGATTAGCATTATCTTGTAAGTAAATGGTACGACCAGTCCCAGTTGCCCCATTCTGAATAAGCTTTGAGCCACTGGATTGGTAAAACGAGCCACTAGGCTCCCACTCCAAACATTGAAGCATCCTAAAAGTATCAATAGTGAGCTCCGAAAACTTAACCTGTTCACCAATCATCACATTCACATTTTAAAACCAATAGTAATGAAGGTCCATAGCATTTTACCAGCAGTAACAAACCAACCTCGTTGATTTTTGGGTATGGTGGTAAACAATTTAATTAAGTTTGGCGTTTATTGTATAAATGCTTATGTATAAACTATTTCTACAATCAAAGAGAAAACCATGCATAATCTCCGTATAAGCTATTTCTACAAGCTAACTAGGGGAGCCTAAAAACAACGTATAAACATGTCATACGATTTTTCCATAATGCACCTCATTTATCATTTTCAAACAAAAATTGTGTTGTAAAGTATAAGTTTCTAGCTCGTTATGATGGAAGCTACTCAACACAGCATCTCGCAATTTCAAATTTTTACATAATCACGTCCACATACTAACTCGAAAGCTTATATATTAATAACAACATTTTAAGTAAGCTCTCCAAAAAAACCCATTTATCATTTTCAAACATATATTACGTCGCAATGTACTCATTTTTGCCTCGTTATGATGAATGCTACTCAACACAGCATCACGCAATTTCAAATTCCGCTTCCCAACATCCACAAGAACATGCGGAAAATTATCACTACATGTATCCGTTGATTCTCTTCAACTACATGTATCTGTTGACTTTCAACTACAAGTTTTAGCCGGACCTTTTATTCTCGAACCAAAGGCTCGTGATACCATTGTTGGGGCAATATCGGGGGAAGGGTCAAGCGAGGAGCATTGTTAATTTCCGGGACATTCATTTGAGCAACACACCTTTGAGCAACACATTTGAGCATTGTTAAACTCTTTTATGCAATTTAAAGATTTATACTATCTTTTTTAATTATTATTTAATTAATAATACTCATATTTAATTTTATGGGAAACATTTAAAATATTAATTAATTAATTTAATTATATAAACAAAAATAAGTTACAAATATTTTTATAAACATGAAAAAGTTTACTGTTGATACAATTATTTTTATAAACTGTACTAAGTTGTAAATATTTTTATAAACGGAAAAAAGTCAACTGATGTTACAATTATTTTTATAAAACGGAATAAGTTACAAATACTTTTATAAACGGAAAAAAGTCAATTGTTGATACAATATTTAACGAGTTATTTTATTTTAAAACTTACACAAGTTATTAATAAATTAGAAATGTCCAAATTATTTTATAATTTACAAATAAATTTAGTTAAATAAATTTTTTTATTTATATTATTAATAACAATGACATTTTATCTATACAATAGTAATCTTACTATACGTAAAATTCGTAAATTATAAGTGTTTTAAAATATGATTTTTTATTTAGAAAATATTTAACCCGTGCTTCGCATGGGTCTAAAGTTACATTTTTAATTTTAAAATATATTTATGACATGATTGAATATTATAATTTTGTTGGATAATGATGTAAAACTAAGTACCATTAAATTATGTCATGTATATTGCATGGTATAAACGCAATCCATATTTATTCACATGTTCATTAACCACTTATCCGTTTTAGCTTGACTTTCCCAACCACGCCTTCAATTCATAAACCTCGGCTATAAAATCACCTTCTATTCTACTTCTCCCCCCAAAACCCAAAAAATTAGAAAATTTCTTCACCCACCTCCTAACCTTCTTGGCCACCTCTGGTGAATTTACCACAATACCTCTAGTTTCGAAAGTTCATTTCCGAAAACGTATTTTTTTTTGAAAAAAAAAGGTGTTTTCGGAAATGTATCTCCGAAAAAGTGTTTTTTTTAATATAAAATATTGATTTCGGAGATGCATCTCCGAAATAAAGTTATTTTTCAGAAAATGTGGTGTTTTCGGAAGTTCATCTCCGAATTCACCCCCCTTGGAGGAATTCGAAAATGTACTTCCGAAATATTGTCTGGACAGAAGAAAGATGAAAAACAAGAACGATTCGCTTTATTTAATCGGGTGAAGATTACATCGACCACATTACATAAGATTAAAGTTACATATTGTTAAACACGGGTAGGTGGGGATGAGTCAACATTTTGATAACGTCGTCCGCCGATCTTTGTAGTTTCGCGTCCAACTCGATCGGGCCCTTCGAAGAAAATCGGTCGAACGTTGTCCACAAAACCGCTAAATCTTCGTCGTTCTGGATCTCAAAAGGTGTGAACTTAATGTGTCCCTCGTCGTTAAGCGATGGCGAGCGGTACTCGAGCTTGACAACCTTTCGATTCTCGGGATAGTGCAAAAGCGTGTTGAGCGACGTTATCAACTCCGCAAACGGCGTGTTGCGCGAGAAGCGAAATTGAAACGGCATCGGGTAGCCGGTTTCAAAGTAGACGAATGCTAGGTGGGGGTAGGTTTGTGTCATTTGTGTTTCTAGGTGTGAAGAGGATGAAGAAGAGTGTGTTGTATTTATAGACTTGTTGGAGCAATGATGGCCCAACAAACCTTATCCTGCCTCAGGGGACTTTTCGGAAATGAACTTCCGAAAATTGGAGGCAGACTAGCATATTTCGAAAGTTCATTTCCGAATTATGCAGAAACAGAACAAAATTTTACATTTTGTTGATTGCTTAGTGTGTTGTGTAAATTGAACAAATGGAATTCACAATAAACATAAATTAGACAAAGATGACATAAAACATACTTATATTATATATGTATTGAATCGGTCCGATTTTACATGATAAACAACAATACATACAAAAATGGTCATTACAAACAAAAAACGATCCAGAATAAACTAAAATTCACCGAACCAATCGGTGGATCCTAAGTCCAAAATAGGTATGTTCTTTGACCGCTCTCTATTTTGCTTGCGCTCTTGGCTCATCATTTCTTCAAACTCCACCATTCTTGAAACGAAAGGATCCGGCCAAGTCTCCGCCTCATTTGAACGATGTGCCGTCCATTGACAAGAAGTAGCCGGTATAGGACACCCCGGTTTCAAAAACACTTGAACGAAGTGCCGCGATCGTAGATATCCGGTGCATATGATCCGGCCCGACGCGTCCAATGGCGGTTGACTATGAAGTGGAAAGAAAGTCTCACTTAGTCCAAACCTCATCAAATCGACGCATACAATATCATGTGCACTTGTTATTAGATGACCCATATCGGGGAATGACATCCACTTTGTAACCGGAGCGATACCGGTAAGTGATGGAACAAGTGAATCATGAATTTTCGCAAAGTTTTCTTGATTTTCATATAGTCGGCCGTAGATGTCCCGATACCAAGTCAACTCCGCAATAAGTTCCCGTCGGACTAAAGTGTGATTATTTCCCCTTTTACCGAGAAAACCCGCAACGACCCGATATCCACAATTGCCGTCGCCTCCAACATCAACGATGTTATCGATATATTTGTGCATAAAAATTGGCATCTCATCAATGTAGACAATGGGTGGTTTTTTTATCGGCGGTGTGCGAGGTGACTTCGAAATACGGGCACCTTTGTTACCATTGCACTTGGACTTCGGTGTCGGTGAATCCGGGAACGATGCATCAACATGTTCAAAGTAGGAAGGAGATCGTTTTGTTGACATGTCATCTTGTGTAATTTTGGACTTTTTCGGTGCACCATTCGTCTTAACCGGTTGAGATGGCGGTTTCAAATCGGTGGTCTCCGAAAATGCGATTTTTCGTAATTCTTCTTTTATATGCATTTTCGTTGTGTCATCCGCTTTAGCAAACTTCTCCATTATCACTTCCAACTCGTCGGAGATGGTGATTTTGGATAACCAACTTGTACAAAATCACAGCTCATAGTCCTTGATCTTATCTTTAATTCTCTTCACAAATTCCATTTGTACCCTCACCCTCATTCATCTATAAAACACATTACTTAGCACACAGAAAACATAAGAAGAAAAACACTAAAAAAACTCTGCACTGACCTTCAATATCCAATCTGCTCTTTCTCATAGTACAAAATTTATACCAGTTTTCTTCAATCTTCAACACCATACGCATCAACCATACACACTTCTTCCACCAAAACCGATTCACCACCATAATCACCTCCAAACCTTCATAACCATAACTTACTCTGCATTTTCCGTAAAAAACTTTATCACCTTCACAAAGTTCATGATGCGTTATCTTCGATATCAAATAACATACAACAGCTCACAGTATTGTTAACATCAGCATTTTTTTTAACACACACCATCAACTTCATTCTGAAAACCATCTACAAAATCATCAATAAAAACCTTCATACTTACATATTTCAGAATCTCCAACACACCAAAACTCACGTCATTTAGCCCGGCAGCGATTTAATTCCGTTTCAGATTTCAACTCAGACCGAGCCAACGCGAAGACTCGTTTCACATCATCAACAATACTACAACAACACAGCAGCTTCCACCATTGATTCGCACGCACCAGAACGCCTTAACATTTTCAACGCTCAGTTGAACCGAAAAATGCAAGGGAAACCATTGTCGAAAATCGCCGGAGATTAAAGCGTGGAGAGACGCGAGATCGTCACCATCACCGCTTGCAACTTCGATGTAACGGAAGCATCTTCCTCTTTGTCAGGTATTTCGTAGCTTCATCTTCCTCCATTTTCATGTTACGATTCTGATTTCTAAGTTCTTGAATGTTGCTTGTTCAATAAAGTTTTGAGTATATGTTAATTTTGATTTAAATGTTGTGCTTAGATTTGTGAGTAACATAGGTTAGGATTATTTTGTGATGTTGAGAAATAGGAATAGAGGTTTCGAAAAAAAATGAACAGGGAGAGTAGTGAGAGTTGAGTAGAGAGCATGAGAGAGGTGAACCTTGATCTTGGGCCTGCACCTTAATGGGCTAGCGCCCTATCTCTTTTTGGCAACCCTTTTTGCTATGTTATGAGCCCATATGTTTTTGTATATTTTTAATTTATATTATTTTAGTTTTAATTGTTATATTTGTTTGTTTTAATTGTTATGCATATAATTAATATTATTTTAATTTTATTTTCTTTTCTCTATTAAAAAGTATTTGTTTTGTTAATTTCATTTTTGTTTAGAATTTAGATTTATATTATATCTATTAAAAACCTCAAAAATATTAGTTTAGTCTTTAAATTCCAATATTAGATAGAATGTATATAACAACTTTAGGACTTAGAATTTCCTTAGTCATTTTCATTCCATTTTCTCTTCTTTTTCTCTTTCAACTTTTAAAATACTTAATAAATATTAAAAAGTGGAGAACGGTGAGTATCATTGCATTGGGATCTAATTCACAACTATCTATATTTTCCTTTAAAAAATACCCAACAAAAAACACATAAAATACCTAATAAATTTTAGATTCCTAAAAAGTAGAGAAGGGTAAGTATCCTTGTATTGGGATTTAATTCACCATTATCTACATCAAAAAACACCAACCAATTCAATTTTTCTTTTTTCTTTAAGAACATGTTAATTCCTTTCCACGACAATTGTTTAAGTCTCCAAAGTTCGAGCATCAGTGGAATGCGACGTTTAACATCGTTCATTTAAAAAACACAAAACACATCAAAATACCAACTGAACTACGCCTGCTCTCATTCCTTAAAAGAGATACGTAGGCATTAAGTCGCGGGGCCTGAACGACCACAATCTTATATATTTCTTTTTTTTCGTGTTTCTTTTCTCTTCCTTTTTCATGCTTTTAGTTTTAGACTTTTAGATAACACCCTTAGATTTAGACTAATAAGAGCGGATCTCGTCAAGTACGACGGACGTGAGGAGTGCTAACCCCTTCTCCTTGCGTAACCGACACCCTTACCCATTTCTCTTGGTCATAAGACCTTTGTTTGTTTTACCCCATCGGTTTTACTCGATGTTTTTCCTTTCCCATTTTTGGGATAAATAAACAATCGATGGCGACTTTATGATTTTAATCTTGATGATTTCGATCCGGTTGTTTCAGTATTATGCATATTCTTTAAGTTTTTTTGTATTAACTACTAGAATTTGTTATTTTACGTATTAATTTATGCTTTATTTTTCTTGTGTTAGGTATTGGGATATTAGGCAGTCGAATCCGATGCATACTCAGCAACTTCCTGATCGCTGTTATACAATGTCTGTGAACCATCTTTTGATGGTTATGGGAACTAGGGGTGTTCAAAACCAAACCGGCCCAATAGAAAACCGCAAAACCGAACCAAACCAAACCGAAACCGCAAAAAACCGCATATGGTTCGGATGTGTTTGGGCCATTTTTTAACAAACCGCGCGGTTCGGTTCGGTTTGCGGTTTGTATTTTACAAACCGAATCAAACCGAACCAAACCGCATTATTTTACAACCCTCCAAACTTCAATTAACTTATATCCAACCCAAACTCAAACCTATTATGCCTTAGTCTTACGATTACTAATAATTTTCTCTTCCTCACTTAAGGTTTCAAGTCAAGTCTTCTTAAATCTCTCCTAGCGGTATTGTACATTTTTTTCATCTTCTTTTCCAAATACATATCGATCACATATTCTTTTCTAGTCTTTCACCTCTTAAGTTCGTTCTTTTTCATCTTATTATTTTTATTCTACTGTTATCTCTTTCACTTATGTTTTTAATGTTCATTTTTTTATCTAATCGCATCTCTTCCGCTCTTTCTTTTTCGTCTTCTATAATATTTCATCTCTTTTATTTTCTATTTCATTATAATGTTTTTGATATTATTTTATGCTACTATTTAATGTTTTTTATTCCATTTTTATCTAATATTATTTTTGTATATTAAATGGAAAGTTATTTTCCAAATATGATAAATTTTGTTGTTATTTGATAACACATAAATGACTAAATACAAAGTTATGTTGTCATCAATATGTGTATGTATGGCTCAATAAATTTTAGTAAAAAAAACCGAACCAACCGAACCAATCCAAACCGCATTGGTTTGGTTTGGTTTGGTTCGGTTTTATTTTTAAAATTCAACCGAACCAAACCGAACCGCACACTTTTTTCTCTTGCGGTTCAGATGATTTTTTACGTCAAAACCGCCCAAACCGCACCGCGAACACCCCTAATGGGAACTGCATATAGGAATTTAATTGTCTTCAACTTGCAGAATCCTCAGGTGATTTTTTATCTTAAATTTTCATTATGCTGTAGCTGGTAGCTTTCTAAATTAGTTTAGAAATAGAATCTCAGGCTAATGCCTAAAACTCCAAACTCCATACACACTCTTGCTTGGAAGTTGATATAGCACTGTGAGACACTCACTGGTTTGAAAAATTAAAAGAAAAAGCAAAGGGAGACCAATTTGGCCATGTTAAGCATTAAGATTACTAACATCATTATGATTGTTATTGTTAGAGTATTGAGTTATGTTTGTACTATTTGTACTTGACCTAGATTACAAGTATAATAGGCTATAAACTCAATGTTGAACCTTAATTACCAAATGGAATTACAAGCCTAATTTGATCCAAGAATTACATAGTTATAGGTACATGGAAAAGAAAATAAAGAATAACATATATCTTTTCATACTCACAGCTACAAAATGTGTCAGTGAAGGACGGTATAATATAGCTTTATTTGGGTTTGCTGGTAACATAGGATTAGCATTATCTTGTAAGTAAATGGTACGACCAGTCCCAGCTGCCCCATTCTGACTAAGCTTTGAGCCACTGGATTGGTAAAACGAGCCACTAGGCTCCCACTCCAAACATTGAAGCATCCTAAAAGTATCAATAGTGAGCTCCGAAAACTTAACCTGTTCACCAATCATCACATTCACATTTTAAAACCAATAGAAATGAAGGTCCATAGCATTTTACCAGCAGTAACAAACCAACCTTGTTGATTTTTGGGTATGGTGGTAAACAATTTAATTAATTTTGGCGTTTATTGTATAAATGCTTATGTATAAACTATTTCTACAATCAAAGAGAAAACCATGCATAATCTCCGTATAAGCTATTTCTACAAGCTAACTAGGGGAGCCTAAAAACAATGTATAAACATGTCATACGATTTTTCCATAATGCACCTCATTTATCATTTTCAAACAAAAACTGTGTTGTAAAGTATAAGTTTCTAGCTCGTTATGATGGAAGCTACTCAACACAGCATCTCGCAATTTCAAATTTTTACATAATCACGTCCACATACTAACTCGAAAGCTTATATATTAATAACAACATTTTAAGTAAGCTCTCCAAAAAAAACCCATTTATCATTTTCAAACATATATTACGTCGCAATGTACTCATTTTTGCCTCGTTATGATGAATGCTACTCAACACAGCATCACGCAATTTCAAATTCCGCTTCCCAACATCCACAAGAACATGCGGAAAATTATCACTACATTTATCCGTTGATTCTCTTCAACTACATGTATCTGTTGACTTTCAACTACAAGTTTTAGCCGGACCTTTTATTCTCGAACCAAAGGCTCGTGATACCATTGTTGGGGCAACATCGGGGGAAGGGTCAAGCGAGGAGCATTGTTAATTTCCGGGACATTCATTTGAGCAACACACCTTTGTGGGAGAGACACCACTTCTCCACCTAAAACCTTAAAGTAATAGGTGGGTGGGTTCTCCCACTTATATATGCTCAAGTCACCACATGCATTTCCAATGTGGGACTATTATCCACATTCACACTTGATTCTCAACACTCCCCCTCAATTGTGAGTCTTACACAATGCTCCCCCTCATGTGGAAGCTTCTCTTCCACATACACTTGTATCCATATGAGAATCCAAAACTAAACTATATCTCAAATTATTGATTTTTAATAATTGATGAGCATTGAGTTCGATAAATAATGATTTAAT
This sequence comes from Vicia villosa, assembly GCF_029867415.1. NCBI lineage: Eukaryota > Viridiplantae > Streptophyta > Magnoliopsida > Fabales > Fabaceae > Vicia > Vicia villosa. The sequence goes on from NC_081183.1 coordinate 178,443,284, forward strand.
TGTCTTTCTTGTAACTGGTGTGGAATTCACAACAGACGGAGTACAAAAGAATAATATCTCCCTTGAAATATCAGACAAGGTGTGTTGCTGCTTTTCCAGACCAACAAGATTTTCTGGTATGTATTCACTCCTCAATCACATTCAAGTACAGTTATAGAAGTCTGCAATCTTAATTGTTACCCTTTTATTTTATTCCATCAATACAATGATGTGGGCCAGTTCTCCACTTGTATTTGAGCGTTTATGTATATGTTGTGAAGAGGCTTTAAATTTTGTGATGCTCTAATTTGGTAAACTGTATTCCACTCTTTAGACAATTGGGTTATCACTGTATTATTTGCTAAAAGAATTTTGCACTGATACTATATAATGACAACATCGAGGCCTTTTTTCTCGAGATAGAATCATATAGGGTGTGAAAATTGAATTTTATGTTCACATTGCTGTATGCTGCATTTGTTTTGTACATTACAAACTCAAAAACCATAATTTTAATTTGTTTCGCATTTTTATGCTATTAGGTTTTTTCTTGGTGTTATTATCGCGTACATCCTTGGTGTATACTCACTAATTTCTATACTGATACTATTGAGTATTGACTATTTTTTTCTCTGTAGGTGGGTTCAATAGAAGGAAGGGGTTGGAGTACATCACCTTGATGATGCGCAATCGAGCAAGAATTTTACTTTTAAATTCCACCGAGAAAGTAGTGACATATTTTCAATCAACTCTCTAAGTTTCCATTCTGTAATACACTTCATAATATCAAAATTAATTAAATTTTGTTTACTTAATATTCTTTTATATACAATCTAATTGATGTCTTTGTGTCCAGGTGCATCACACTTTTGCGACTGCCGGATCTGATGGGGGGTTTAATTTCTGGGATGAGGACAGTAAACAGCGAGTCAAGGTTCTAGTTTTGTTCCTAAACTTTCCTCTTCATCAGTATTTTTGTCTGAATGCAATCTATGTAATTTTAAAACGAAATAGTTTTTTGTATGGCCGATATAAACATGATAAGTAACTCTTTGCTAGTTTTTATTAGTTAGAGAGTTAGTGTTAAGGACATCATGTTTGAAGACTTGCTAATACTTCCTTGGAGTTGTGTATGTACTTCATACCAAATGAAGGCTATTTAAAGACTTTCTAATAGGCTTAACAATCACATAACAAACTAACCACCTGAACAACCACCTAACTTCCTAACCAACATACAAACTAATTACTCTAACTATTCATAACTACTTTAACCGCATTAATTTCCCTTTATTCTAGAATCCTTACAATTTCTGTATTAACTATGTATCAATCTAGAAAACAATACAGTCTTCTTTCCACCTTTGGCTGTCTTTATGAAGTTATTTAATGATATTTCATTTTTAATGTGTTTTGTAGGCTATGCAAAGGTGTGGTCAGCCCATACCTTGTGGTGCTTTCAGCAATGATGGCTCCATATATGCTTACGCCGTATGTTTCATATTGCTGCTTTTAAAATTGTAGTAGTTATTTATTTTCTAATCAATGAGACAATTTTTGTGATAACATCACATTTATCGTTTTCATTTAATTTCTAGTGATCGAGAGTGGGTTAATGTGATGTTCATATGAAAGTGCACTCAAATATATCTATTCAGTCCTTATTATGATATTCATTTGAAAGTGCACTTAATGTGATGTTCATTTACTTCTCATTTTTCTCAAGACTTTGAAGTTTATTGTTTCATTTGAGGCAAACAATGTTATCATCAGATGTTGAAGTGCAGAATTCAGATTCGTCATCATCATATCCAAATGTTATTAATCTGTAGAATGATTATTAAAGGGAAAATAATAGAAATCTAATTAAATGACATGTTTTTGGATTTTTATATTATAAAAGAAAAAGTCTAATTAAAAATAAACATATTTTTGAGTTTTTATCATTGAACAAATAGAAAGAAACAATAAAGAAATTAAAACAAACCATCGTATAAAAACAAAATAGAAAATGGGTTAGAGAATAAAACATAGGGTGCTGGGCTTTTATGAGATTGGCCCAAAACATATTTCATGAAGCTGCCAGGGGAGGTGTATGTCGTAGAGGAGTGATGATTCAGAGAAAGGGACTGGGCCGTGATCTACCTGGCCCAGGTTTAAACAAAACTTCAACCAAAAAGACACATGGGAGAGTAAAGATCCAGGTGAAGGTACACAACATGAAATCGGATTGGGCTTAGTCGTTTGGCCCAAGGCTGGAAACTAAAGAATCTAAACTATCACTCGGTCTCTCTATGCTCCAAACTCTCTCGGTCAAACACACTCTCTTCACGTGAAAAACAACAAACAACAGCAAATCCCTAAACATACATCAATCCAGCCCCAATTTCGCTACTGATTCGAATATTTGCAAGTTTACACAATTCAATCAATTGGAAGGGAAAGTAAGTGAAGCAAACAAATCAAAAACAGATGAAGGTTTACCAATATAAAGCTTTAGCTACAGTCTCCGGGTAACTCTCTCTGATCCTTCTTTCTATTTCAGTCGGTGAAGAAGTGGTTGTTACGTAAATGTTGAGGTGCGTGTGGTGATGCGTGTTGACTTCACTTCTGCTTGTTGCGGCGATTCTGAGTTTGAAGTTTTGCGGTTCGAGTCGGTGTTGCTGAAGCTTGTTGAAGCTATGATAACGAATCAAATTCGTTGTTGCGTGTTCTGATATGGTGTCGGTGTCAGTTCTGAGCTGATGCATTTGTTATCGAACATGAAGCTCCTCCGAATCGGTGAAGAGGCAAGGTGATGTTTGAAGGTATGTTTATGAGTTGAGTTGCGAATGAAGCTTATGGTAAGGTTAATGAGGGATGCTGATGCAGTGAGGTGGTTATGTTGTTTGTTGTATGACTCGATTACGATGGTGAGATGTGATGATGTTGTTGTTTCAGTTCACTGCATATCTATTGTTGTGGCTTAAATGGATGAACACGGTAAAATGGAGGAATCGAGTTGGGTTCACGGTTTGATGGAGGTTAGTTTTAAGATGATGAATGATTACGGGATGGTGTTGGCGTGATGAAGAGGAAGGTTACGTGATAATGGAGGAAGTAATTTGATAAGAAGAACAAAAGATGGTAGTGTGAAGGGTTGTTTTTCGTGGATGGAGGTTCACTGAAGGTTGAATGATTTGGTTTTATGGAAAAAAATGTCAAAACAGTGTACAAATCGGTTTTTGCAGTTTTGGAGGAAGAGTTTTGATCAAATTTGTGCAGAGTTTCTTTATGGTTTTCTTCCTCACTTTTCTTAGTGTGATGAGAGCGTGTTATATAGGCAATGAGAGTGAGGGCATTGTGGAGATTTTGAGTGAATAGAATGGATAAGATCAAGGACAAGTTTGTTAGAAATGGAGAATAATTTTGCAGATTTTGTGGAGAGTGGGAAGGTGAGTGGAGTAGTGGAGGGAGGAGGAAATCGTGAGAATGAGAGTGGAGAGAAAAAAGTTATCAAAGTTTGTTATCCTTTTGTCTTATATGGCTTCTAGAAGAGTAATATATGTACATGAATTTGGTGAAATATGTGATGATGCAAAATGTGAAAATGCTACCATTATGATCCCACAATAATTGACTTGGCTTGAAATTGGTTTAATGGATCAAACAACTTTGAATTGAACTTGGGCTTCCACTTTTATCAATTGCATCACCTAATAAAAATAAAAAGAACAAAAGAACCCATAGAAAAAAATAATATAAAATGATTTTATTAACTCTAATTAAAAATTCAATTTATTCTAAATTGAATTAGAAATTAGAATTATAAAATCGTGCAAGGTTAGTAAAAACTATAAACTGCGAAATGAATATGTAAACGAATTATTTTATATTCTGAATGAATGCAAAGTGCAACATGATGATATATTTCTTTTTTCGATTGTTCTTGAATGGAATGAAAATTATGTTAATGTCATAATGATACAAAATAAAATCAGGAGGGCAAATTTTGGGTTACAACAATATTCCATCATTTTCATCAGTCCAATTAGTTTAAAAATAATGCTCGCTATTTATAAATTTGAAGGGTAATTTTAACATTTAATTATTTAAAAGTTTTACGTCATTTTTCAAACACATCTATCTCAAATAGATAAATAGGCAGGAAATTTTTTTATTTTTTATTTGATAGAAGGCCTAACAAAAGCCAAGGAAAAACAAAAATAAACAAAGCCCAAGGAAACTAAGTTCTAGGACCAAACAGCCCAGATACAACAATACTTCTAGCTGTGTCATGAGCTTGAACATTCAAATGTCTCCTAATAAAGTTAACCGCGAAACCATGGTTTTGAAAAAGCATCTTCTTCAACCAATGAATGGAGTGACCAGTAGCAGCTCCCCCCTAATCTGACCGTGAATATCATTCACTACTTCCTTACAGTCAGTGAGAAAGGTGACTTTAGTGAGACCTTCCTCAATGGCATACTCCAAAGCAAGCTTAAGAGCCATAATTTCTGACTCTTTTGCTTGATTGTTACCACACATCTTCCAAGCACGGACCAAAGAATCAGTAGAATTTTCTTCCTTGAAGACGACACCAAGCCCCCAGTATCTGGTAGTGGCAAGACTCGCATCAGTGAAACACAGGTACTTGCTTCCTTTATTCAACTGAGGTTTCTCATATTTGTGATAATTAGAGTTCTTCGATTTATTTGTAGGGGTATCATTGAGAGTTGTCTTTCCCTGGACCCGATTTACTTTTATCGAAGATTGCTTTCTATGGTTTGAGGTAAGATACTCACTTTCTCTAGCAATGATTGAGGAATTTGAATTAGATCCGAAACCTTTTTGTACCAATCTAAAGTTTCCATTATTAATTTGATTCTCAGGTTTTCCAAATATGTCTTCCACCTGTTTGTCTTTCGAGTGAATATGATCATTAATGGGGTTACCAACATCTTTTGTGGTCTCCTTACTTCTATGATCGTTCCAGATTCTCATCATAGCTTTAAGATTGGTAAGACTCAGCTTGTCCTTAAGCTTACCTATTTTCCTGCTATCCTGGTAGACGGCGTTGTGCTGATGATTACTCTTATTCTTGTCTGTTTCAGTACTTGTAGGGCCTTTTGTAATTTTTGAAACATAAATAGCCTGATATAGATTTATGGCTTTGTCAGAATTGTATATAGCAATAGCCACTGGATTATGCACTATATTAAACACTATGTTGTTTCTCTCCAACCATATAATATAATGTCTATTTTGTGATAGATTATATTCAAGTTCTCCACAGTCCAATTCTGAATAACATACTGAAGCCAATCCCTGAAAGTTGTTTGCTTTTACTGATTAAATCTAATAGTGACACTGGTTCCAAACCTAAGTTGTTGAACCCAAGGGCAGTATATGAAGCAATGCTCAAGTGTCTTAACTTTGTCTACACATCTAGGGCATAAAAAATATGTTGTTATCCCTTTCTCTTGTAGCCTACTTTTAGTTGGTATGATATTTTTCAATATCCTCCAAACCAAATTCTTGTGTCTAGGCAGCAAGTTAGACTTCCAAAGATTTTTCCACATATTCCTGTCAGAATTTATGTTTGAAGTTTGGCAAAGATCCTCTTTTCTATCCCAGTTAGAAATATAATAATATCCTGATTTTACTGTATAATCACCCTTCCTTTGTTCCTCCCATCCCATCCAATCTGGATCATCAGTGTTTGAAAGAGGGATCTCAAGAATTGTTTCCCTGTCTATTGGAAGAATAATCTTCTCCAGAGTATCTTCTTTTCATGTGCCCCTATTTTTGTCTATTAGGTCTCCAACTTTGTTAATGTTAGTCATATTCATATTCTCTGTAAATATCTTGTTGTCCTTATGTTGTGGAATCCATTTGTGTTCCCAAATGTTAATATTTAGCCCATTCCTTACATGCTAGATGGCCCCTTTCTCAAGGTATTTTGTACAGCTATGAATGCTACGTCAGAGGTAGCTGGGATGAGACCCCAAATCTGCCATAAGAATATCCCCATTAGGATAGTATTTAGCCTTCAATATTTTGCTACCAAAGAATATGGATCAGTGCACATTCTCCACACTTGTTTAGTGATTAAGGCTTTATTGAATTCTTGGAAAGTTCTAAAACCCAGACCACCATTAATCTTAGGTTGACAAAGCTTGTTCCACTTAATCCAATGAATCCTTTTATTCCCCCACCAATACCTAGCCAACATACTCTCCATCTTCATGTAGATACCTTTAGGAATAAGGAATGAACTCATTATGTATGTAGGCATAGATTGCAATACTGCTTTTATAAGCACTTCCCTGCCAGCAAAAGAAATTTTCTTATCCTTCCAGCTATTAATTATGTGCTGAAGTTTATCCATAAGATAGTTAAGACTTTGGTTTTTGTTGTGATGTATAATAGTGGGCAGACCAAGATAGTTCTTTATCTGGTTAACAATTTGAAATCCCAGAATATCTTTGATTTTATCTTGCTTAACCTGAGGAGCCCCTTTACTGAACATCATCTCAGATTTAGCAAGATTTACTTTTTGTCCAGAGCTCTCCTGGTAAATCTTAAGTATGTTTTCTATTTTGTGAGCCTCTTTAACCTCTGCCCTACCAAACAAAAGGCTATCATCAGCAAAGAAAAGATGAATAATAGAAGGAGCATTTTTGGTTATTTTTATTCCAGAATAATCTTTGTTCAAATTGGCATAACTAATCATATCGGATAGGATGTCAGCATATAATATAAAAATATAGGGGGAGAGAGGATCCCCCTGTCTAATACCTCTAGTGGGGTAGAAAACCTTAAAAGGAATACCATTAATTAAGATGGCAAAAGACATAGTATTGATACAAAGCATAATAATTCTGACCATATTAGGGGGAAAGCCGATCACTTCTAGAGTTTTTTAAATAAAATTCCACTCTAATCTATCATTAGCCTTTTCCATGTTTAGTTTTAACCCCATGAAACCATTTTTTCTTTTCCTAGAGTTCTTCATATGATTGAAAACTTCAAAAGCTATCATAGTATTGTCAGTTATCAGTCTTTGGTGAACAAATGCACTATGGTTTTCACTGATGATAGTAGGCATAATAGGTTTTAATCTATTAGCTATGGATTTTGAAATGAGTTTCATAACAACATTGCATAAAGCAATGGGTCTGAAGTCCTTGGGATTATTAGGATTCTTAATTTTGGGTATAAGGCTAATGAAAGTATGGTTCAAAAAATCAGGGCTCTCATTACCATTTAGGATGTTTAGCACAACTTTGATAATGTCATCCCCTATAATTTGTCAGAATTTGTGGTAGAAACTGGCAGGGAGGCTATCGGGGCCAGGAGAAGCCCTGCCTTTCATATTGTGCAAAGAGTTTGCAACTTCTTCCTTAGTATAAGGTTTACGCAGGTCCCTCTGCATCTTAATACTCATCTTAAAATTATACCCAACAAAACAATTCTCATTTATGGTGGTATTACTAGAGTTGAATTGGTTTTCAAAAAAGTTAGTTAAAGTAAACTCAATTTCCTCTTTCTTGTTAGTAATTTTCCCATCAACCACAAGGAGTTGCTTAATCTTGTTGGTGTGGTTTCTAGAGTTAGCTCTTTTGTGTAAAGCCCTAGTATTTTTATCACCCTGTAATAGCCAGTGCATTTTGGCCCTCTGGGACCACCATATTTCCTCTTGCTTAAAAGTCTCATTGAATTAATTTTAAAGCTTTCTAATAATGTTGTCATGCTGGTTATTAGTGTTCCTGTCTTGGTAAAAGAGGATTTTACCATTAAGAGTTTTGGTTTTATTACTAGGATTTCCATACTTCTTGTGGCCCCAGGACCATATATCATCAAACATGGCCTTCAGATGGTTAGCTATGTTATCTTTAGAGTATCTTTTCCAGTTATTCTCTATCATAGTCAAGGGTATAGGGTCTTCCAGCAAGAGATTTTCAAATCTTTTAGGCCTAGGCCTATCTCTGGTCCAACTTTTATGCTTCTCTTTACTACTGAAACTGAGGAGCATAGGCATGTGGTCAGAAGAAACACAGGAAAGATGGTTGTTATAGTAATAGGGAAATTGGTTTATCCATTTAGAGTTGGCTAAAAATTTGTCCAGTCTAGCTTCAATATAAGTATTATCAGAATGTTTGTTATTCCAAGTAAATTTATACCAATTATAGCCCAAATCCTGAAGCCTAGAGTCATCCAACATGGCATTTATGTTCATAAATAAATTTTGATCCACTGGATTTCCCCCCTTTTATCATTCAAATTCATAACAATGTTAAAGTCTCCATAGATTAACCATTTATTGTAGTCATATCTTTGGGCCATATTAGAAATGAGATTACATGTCAACTGTTTCATATTATTTTTAGGGAACCCATAGAAGCATGTCCCTCTCCAATTCATATTATGACCATTACTATTATAGTCAGCCACATAAAAATCAATGTAATTCATATTAACATGTAAAATGTTTAAATCAGTATCCTTTGTCCAAAGAATGTCAAGGCCTCCTGATTTACCATTATTATTGGTATTACAATCCACCACCAATTTGTTTGAAATTAAGCTACTATTGCATATCCTATCAAAAGTATTGTCAGAGCTATTTTTTTGGTTTCAGAGATGAAAACATTATTAGGTTTATGAGAGCTTATCATGTGTAGTAGAACTCGAGTAGTTTGGGGGTTTCCCAAACCCCTTGCGTTCCAAGCTAAGATCTTCATGCTATCCTAGTCTCCTGGTCTATTAGGAGAAATTGTTTGTTGTTAATGCTTGAATCTGTAGCTGTTTGCTCTATAAGTCTCCTTTTTTTGTTGGTTATTCCTAACCCCGAGACTATAGGTCCTCTAACTTCATTGACCGTTTCATGTTATTCCTTTTCTTCCTGAACTTGCAGCATTTGCATCTGTTGAATCAATTCTCTAGGGATGGGGCTATGTTGGCTTAGACTAGGCTTTTTCGTAGGAATCCTACTGAAAGTCTTATCTTCCTTTGATACTTGTTTCCTGCCTGGTTGAGTGGCCCTTAGCCAAGGTCCTAGAGGGTTTACTTCATTTATACCATGAGTAGGCTTTAGATTTTTGTTTTGCAATGTTCTTCATTATGTCCAATCTTCCCACAGTAGAAGCAAAACATGGGGATCTTTTCATATCTGAAATCAATCCAGTTTATGCCATTTCTCTTGCTCCCAATGTACATTCCTGGAGAGTTTTGAGTAGAAACCTTCAGATTTATTTTTGCCTTAGCAATGATGGACTTGTCTGGCATCTCAAATATCCTAATTTCCAAGACTCCCCCCATAGTTTGACCTATCTTTATGGCCATCTGTGTTGTTTTCCTATTCAATGGCGGACCCCAAAACTGAATCCACACCGGAGCTTTAGAGAAATCTAGTTCAGACATAGCTTTTTTACCATCCCAATCCTGTAGAATGAGCTAGGCATTTCAAAAAATCCAAGGGCTCCCTTTTAGAATCCTATAGTAATCTTTATCATTTTCAAGATTAATCTAGAAGATTCCTTATATTATTTCTCTAATCTCCATATTCATCGGGTTGCACCAGATGTTTTCCAAAGCTTTTCTGTAATATTTTACCAAGAAGACTTCTGGAAAGTGCTTTCCATGGTGTATGAATTTCATCATCCTCATACAACATAAAATTTAGTGTATCAGTGGAAGCAGGTTGATCTTGATAGTTGTGTGAATTTGATGTTTCTTCTTGAAACACTTGTGCAGATATGGAGATTCTTGGAATTTGTCTGCTATTGCGAATGACTCTGCCCCCACAATCTTGGTTTGTTGTTGACAGATTTTGAACTTGGTTTAGTTGGTTTCTGGGATTTCCTTCAGCCATTGATAGGCAACCGGTGACTGTTGCGATGCATGATGCTCTCATCAAAGAGGTTGCGTGGATACCAGAGATGTTGAGTTATTGATTTTTAATAATTGATGAGCTATTGAGTTCGATAAATAATGATTTAATTGTCTTTCTTGTAACTTGTGTGGAATTCACAACAGACGGAGTACAAAATAATAGTATCGCCCTTGAAATATCAAACAAGGTGTGTTGCTGCTTTTCCAGACCAAGAAGGTTTTCTGGTATGTATTCACTCCTCAGTCACATTCAAGTACAGTTATAGAAGTCTCCAATCTTAATTGTTACCCTTTTATTTTATTCCATCAATGCAATGATGTGGGTCAGTTCTCCACTTGTATTGGAGCGTTTATGTGCATGCTGTGAAGAGGCTTTAAAGTCTGTGATGCTCTGATTTGGTAAACTATATTGCACTCTTTAGACAATTGGGTTATCACTGCATTATTTTCTAGAAGAATTTTGCACTGATACTGGTGCTACACATTGTTTTATTGTTGCTCAATGTGTGAAAAGGTTGAGTCTTGAATTATCCCCTATGAATGGAGAAATGGTTTCCGATCTTCCAGCTAAGGGGTCGGTAACTACTTCTCTAGTGTGCTGCATTTGATATGTACATTACAAACTCAAAAACCATAATCTTAATTTGTTTCGCGTTTTTATGCTATTAGGTTTTTTCTTGGTGTTATTATCACGTACATCGTTGGTGTATACACACTGATTTCTATACTGATACTATTGAGTATTGACTATTTTTTTCTCTGTAGGTGGGCTCAATAGAAGGAAGGGCAGGAGTACATCACCTTGATGATGCGCAATCGAGCAAGAATTTTACTTTTAAATGCCACAGAGAAAGCAGGGACATATTTTCAGCCAACTCTCTAAGTTTCCATTCTGTAATACACTTCATAATATCAAAATTAATTAAATTTTGTTTACTTAATATTCTTTTATATACGATCTAATTGATGTCTTTGTGTCCAGGTGCATCACACTTTTGCAAATGCCGGATCTGATGAGGCGTTTAATTTCTGGGATGAGGACAGTAAACAGCGAGTCAAGGTTCTAGTTTTGTACCTAAAGTTTCCTCTTCATCAGTATTTTATGTCTGAATGCAATCTATGTAATTCCAAAACACAATAGTTTTTTGTATGGCCGATATAAACATGATAAGTAACTCCTTGCTCGTTTTTATTAGTTAGAGTGTTAGTGTGAAGGACATCATGTTTAAAGACTTGCGCTAATGCTTCCTTGGAGTTGTGTATGTACTTCATACCAAATGAAGGCTATTTAAAGACTTTCTAATAGGCTTAACAGTCGCATAACAAACTAACCACCTGAACAACCACCTAACTTGCTAACCAACATACTAACTAATTACTCTAACTATTCATAACTACTTTAACCGCACTAATTTCCCTTTATTCTAGAATCCTTACAATTTCTGTATTAACTATGTATCAATCTTGAAAACAATACAGTCTTCTTTCCACCTTTGGCTGTCTTTATGAAGTTATTTATTGATATTTCATTTTTTAATGTGTTTTGTAGGCTTTGCAAAGGTGTGGTCAGCCCATACCTTGTGGTGCTTTCAACAATGATGGCTCCATATATGCTTACGCCGTATGTTTCATATTGCTGCTTTTAAAATTGTAGTAGTTATTTACTTTCTAATCAATGAGCCAATTTTTGTGATAACATCACATTTATCGTCTTCATTTATTTTCTGGTGATTGAGAGTGAATTAATGTGATGTTCATTTGAAAGTGCACTCAAATATGCCTATGAGTTCAAATTAATAATTTTTTTTGAAACATATCCTAAATTGAAAGTCTTAATTTATGAATTTAGTCACTAAATGTCCACCCCAAAATAAACAATATTAAGAATATCTAATAATACATGAATATCTAATAAACAATATTAAGAATATCTAATAATACATGAATCTTCATATTGTGTTATAGCTAAAACACAATATGAATTGCCTAAATCCCATTGGTGAATATGCTTTGTTTTCCCATCAGTTTTATGCATATGCTCTGTTTTCTATGAACTTGCTTAAAGACAAGATAACTTTTCTTGCTTTTTATGTACATGTTTTATGTATTGGATTCAATTAACTTTATTTGGCTCTGAAACTTTTACACGTGAAATCACAATCCAGCTAATACAAAGAATTGCATTTATTTGCACTTGCACTTGCCACTGGTACAGTTGTGCATGAAGGCATACATATGTGCATATTTGTGTTTAAATTTTTAATTTAAATTAATTGGACTAATGAAAATGAAGGAATATAAAAGAAACAAAATTAGAATTCTTTCTTTATTTCGTTTTCACCTGTCAAGTACACTTGTGCATGATGGCATATATATGTGCATACTAGTGTTTAATTTGTTGAATTTAACTAATTGGACTGATGAAAATGAAGGAATATAAAAGAAACAAAATCAGAATTCTTTTCTTATTTTGATATATCTTAGTTTTCATCTGTCTTTAATTATCATAATGCACTCAATGACCAAGTTTATTCTTGTTAAGTTCTTATTTTTCTCAAGACTCTGACGTTTATTCTATTGTTTCATTTGAGGCAGACAATGTTATCATCAGATGTTTAAGTGCAGAATTCAGATTCGTCATCATCATATCCAAATGTTATTAAACTGCAGAATAATGTAATGCAAAATGTTATAGACCCTTGGATAGATATCTCTCACCTGTGTTGGATCAAAGAGATACAACAAGTTGCAGTATTTTTGCCTGTGCGGCTGCATTTAAAACATGGGTGTTCAATTGGTAGTTGCTTATATTTCGTGCGAAAGAAATGTGCTGTTCTAAAAGAGGATTGCCCTTTTAGAGGGAAAAGTTCATAAGTCGGGAGCTGAAGATAGAAAGGGAAATATAAGGAAGGTGGTTGCCAAAATTAAGAGATATTATAAATTAACTGACCTAGACAGGGTGAAGTATCTGATCAGAAACTCTAGATTAGTGATTGGAATTTCAATCACTAATCTAGAGTTTCTGATCAGATACTTCACCCTGTCTAGGTCAGTTAATTTATAATATCTATTAATTTTGACAACCACCTTCCTTATATTTCCCTTTCTATCATCGGCTCCCGACTTATGAACTTTTTTGACAACCACCTTCCTTATATTTCCCTTTCTATCCTCGGCTCCCGACTTATGAACTTTTCCCTCTAAAAGGGTAATTCTTTTTTAGAACAGCCTTTTTCTTTCGCAAGAAATATAAACAACTAGCTATTGAACATCCATGTTTCAAATGCAGCCGCACAGTCAAAAATACTGCAACCTGTTGTATCTCCTTGACCCAAGACAAGTGGGAGATATCTACCCAAAGGGTCTATAACATTTTTCAATAAAGAATTTTGTAGTTTAATATTATTTGAATATGATGATGACGAATCTGAATTCTGCACTTCAACATTTGATGATAACATTGCCTGCCTCAAATGAAACAATAGAATAAACTTCAGAGTCCTGAGAAAAATGAGAACTAAACAAGAATAAACTTGGTCATTGAGTGCATTATGATAATTAAAAATAGATGAAAACTAAGATATATCAAAATAAAGAAAAAAAATCTGATTTTGTTTCTTTTATATTCCTTCATTTTCAATTAGTTAAATTCAACAATTTAAGCACTACTATACACGTATGTATGCCTTCATGCACAAGTGTATTTGACAGGTGATCAGTGCATTTTTATGCACGTCCATTCATGTTTGTACTCATGCATTTCCTTGGTTTGTTTTGATTATTTTTATCTTTTAACGTGTTTTTATATTTTATTTTATTTTTAGCTTTATTTCATTTTCGCACTTTATTTTTCAGCTTTAGTAGTCTGCACGGAAACGACCATATCTGGAGTTCCAGGAGTCCGATTGAGGCGTTCTAGTAATCGCCGGAAAGCTAAGAGAAAGAGCTACAATTCTTATGTTGGAGTTGAAGTCAGAATCGGACTGTAGCAGGGCCAGAAAATTCGTTGAAGTTGCAGCACTAGTTTTAGTTAAGTTTTGGGTCAATTAGTTTTGGGCCTGGGTCGTATGTTTGACCCAGTTGGTTTGTAAAACGGGTTGTACTATTTCTCCTTAGGGTACAGCCGCAGTTACTGTCACTTTTTACTTTACACAAAATAATTTTGAAAGCTTCGTACGTTTGTAATGGAGAACTAAACCTCGACGATCAATTCACTGTAATCAGATGCCGCTTTGAGGTTCTTTTATAATTTTCCATTAATCTGTTCCTTTGAATTCAATCTATAATTACAATTGCTTGCTTAATTTAATTGTTTTTATATGATAGAATTCTTTAATTTGATTGTTGTCTGTTCTTGAATCAATTTCGTGATTAGTGTAGCTTTTGCATTATCGCGTTCGATCATATTGTGTTTGCTTAATTCACAATAGCTTATAATCCGTTTGCTTTATCCGGAATTCAGGGACAGACTTCGTATAATTTCTATTGCGCTTGTCAGTAGTTTTTATAGTCAAATAGGATCAGACCCGTTTAGGGAATTGGAATTTTATAGGAATCAATGATAAGTCGGAAGTTGATACAGTGGGTTGATTCGTTTCAACTTATTCAGATAATCACTTTTTCATAATAACTTATTTTCTGCATTTTTATAATTGAACTCAAAACAAACCCCCCTTAATTCTAATTCCATTCGGTTAGTAATAACTAAGAATCCTTGTGAGACGATATCCGAGTTGTCGTTACCGTTAAACTACGTTTTACAAAATACTCGTTTTTGATTCGTGCGCGACAGCGGATCAACAGGTGAAAACAAAATAAAGAATTCTGATTTTGTTTCTTTTATATTCCTTCATTTTCATCAGTGGAATCCGCCACCAGTATTTATTAAAGTTTTTCTTTTCTTTCAAATGTTAAATTTCAATGCGTTTTCAGTAATGTTTGCTTGCTAAATGTTTGTTTGATTTTGGATGTGAAAATGAAAATAAGATGGATAGAAAGGAAGAGGTAGAAGAAGTATGTAGAACAAGAGAAAGAGAGTTAAATATCATGGTTTTTGGTGTCTCAGATTTATAATATGTGGCTATAATTGGTTAACTGTTATTCTCACTTTGATCTTCGGGTACATGCCCGATTCAAGTGGAAAAGTCAAATTTACTGGGTTTTGTTTCTAAATGATAGTACCTCCCTATGTCACATTTGTATGATGTTGGTTGCTAACCTTTTTTTTTTTGTTTTATAATTGATAGACAATTTTGGGGAAATAAAATGCTGACAGAGTATTAGCAGGGAGTGTAGACTCCATCATTTTTTTTATTATTATATATATTTCTTATCATTACTGCTATAAGAGGGTAGATCCCCCATTTATATACTTTTTTAATTGTAAATTAATTAAGTTTTTTTATTTTAATAAAAATTTGATTTGAGTTAATTTTAATTAAGTTTCTATGTGACTTTATTTTTAATTAATCAAAATAATAAAATATTGTAGTCTTAGATTTAATTAAGTGAGTGGTGTAACTTAGTCATTTAAAGATCTAAAAAATATGTATATAAAATAATAAAAACTCAAAAACAACATACATTAGAATTGATTTTCTTTCATATAGAAAACAATAAAAACATTTTATCTTAGAATTTAAATTTTATTTTTTATAATAACAAAAACATAAATAATTTGTTTAATTTTAATTTCTCTTTTAGAACTTAATGTGGTTATTCTAGATTTTTCTTTTAATGATTTGTTCATATTCCTTCTATTATTCATACATCATTTCAAATATTTGTACTAACATTTTGTTTTGTTTGCGAGGTGCTACACTTGAGGCATTTGGATTATTTTCATGAACGTTTACAAGTTATTTAACTTTGCACATTTAATCGTTTTATTTTCATTCGATTGTTGTAATAATTTTCTATCCCCATTTGTTTGGCAATTTGTATCCCCATCCCGAAGCCATGTAATAGCGTAGGAACCTTTACTTTTCCGCATTTTAATTTTCTGTAAATATTAACTGTTAGTAACTAGGATTGTATGGCAAGACTAATAACTGAACATAGCTAATCTTTAATTCTAAAATAAATAAATAAACTGAATACAACACACTTGCACACTTGCACACTTACACCTCTAGGGTATCCCCTCTTGGTTGTTTTTCAATACAATGGTCATGTCTCTCGAATGTAGAGGTATCTTAGCAAACGATGACCCTCGAAAATATCATCATAGAAAGATCATAGTCCCTCGGAGTTGCCTATGGTAAAACATCTTGTCCCTTGGAGTTCCTTTGAAAAATGATGATAGTCCTGCTAAATTGTTAAGGTATCTCTATTTGTTTCTTTCAATGATCATAAATGACCCTTCACTTGTCCCTTAAATATCTAACAGATAGGACTACCTATCCACAAATGGTATGGATAGTCCTATCCCTTAAAGAAAGTAAGAAAGTTAGGAAATGTCAAACATTAGGGTAAGTTACTCTTAAATTGCTTGCTCAGCAATAAAAAAAAATACTTTTCAACCACTTGTTTTTTTTTTAAAACAAAATTTCAAAAACTTCGCATACATCCTTGAGGACAAACACATATGGATCATTGCGAAGTCTTGCCTTACTATTGGCACATCTTTTTCAAAATACACATACACACTACGCTTTCAAGCTTTTCAAACAAAACAAAAATGAGCTAAGCAAATTAAGAGCTCGTAGATAACTACGGATGAATAGGGTGCTAACACTTTCCCTTTTCATAACTTACCCTTGAACCCAATTTTTTTTTAAAAGGTCTTTACTGTTCTTTTTACCTTTCAAAAAATTGGATAAAATAAAAGTCGGTGGCGACTCTAGCTTACTGCAACATCGTTTTGGTAAAACAAAACTAAAAGTCAGTTCTCCCACCATGTTACATTGTGGATACAAAGGGTGCTTACATCTTCCCTTTGTATAACCTAGCCCCGAACTCATTCTCTTTCAAAAAAAGTCTTTCCTGTTCTTTTTGCGTTTCCTAATTGGGTAAAATAAAGTCGGTGGCGACTCTTGCTATCCGGACATTTAAAAAAGACAGTTCTTCCACCGTATTACAGTATCCTTTGTCCAAAGAATGGCAAAGGCCTCCTGATTTACCATTATTATTGGTACAATAATCCACCACCAATTTGTTTGAAAGTAAGCTACTATTGCATATCCTATCAAAAATATTGTCAGAGCTATTTTTTTTTGTTTCAGAGATGAAAATAATATTAGGTTTATGAGAGCTTATCATGTGTAGTAGAAGTCGAGTAGTTTGGGGGTTTCCAACCCCTTGCGTTCCAAGCTAAGATCTTCATGGTATTCTAGTCTATTAGGAGAAGTTGTTTGTTGTAAATGCTTGAATTTGTAACTGTTTTGCTCTATAAGACTATAGGTCCTCTAAATTCATTGACTGTTTCATGTTGTTCCTTTTCTTCATGAACTAACAGCATTTGCATCTGTTGACTCAATTCTCTAGGGATGGGGCTATGTTGGCTTAGACTGGGCTTTTTGTAGGAATCCTACTGAAACTCTTATCTTCCTTTGACACTTGTTTCCTGCCTGGTTGAGTGGCCCTTAGCCAAGTTCCTAGAGGGTTTACTTATGTTATACCATGAATAGGCTTTAGATCTTTTTTGCAATGTTCTTAATTATGTCCAATCTTCCCACAGTAGAAGCAAAACATGGGCATCTTTTCAAATCTGAAATCAATCCAGTTTATGCCATTTCTCTTGCTCCCAATGTACATTCCTGGAGAGTTTTGAGTAGAAACCTTCAGATTTATTTTTGCCTTAGCAATGATGGACTTGTCTGGCATCTCAAATATCCTAATTTCCAAGACTCCCCCCCATAGTTTGACCTGTCTTTATGGCCATCTGTGTTGTTTTCCTATTCAATGGCGGACCCCAAAACTGAATCCACACCGGAGCTTTAGAGACATCTAGTTCAGACATAGCTTTTTTACCATCCCAATCCTGTAGAATGAGCTAGGCATTTCAAAAAATCCAAGGGCTCCCTTTTAGAATCCTATAGTAATCTTTATCATTTTCAAGATTAATCTAGAAGATTCCTTATGTTATTTCTCTAATCTCCATATTCATCGGGTTGCACCAGATGTTTTCCAAAGCTTTTCTGTAATAATTTACCAAGAAGACTTCTGGAAAGTGCTTTCCATGGTGTATGAATTTCATCATCCTCATACAACATAAAATTTAGTGTATCAGTGGAAGCAGGTTGATCTTGATAGTTGTGTGAATTTGATGTTTCTTCTTGAAACACTTGTGCAGGTATGGAGATTCTTGGAGTATATATGCTATTGCAAATGACTCTTCCCCCACAATCTTGGTTTGTTGTTGACAGATTTTGAACTTGGTTTAGTTGGTTTCTGGAATTTCCTTCAGCCATTGATAGGCATAGATTTGAGCCAGATAACAGAGATTGACAACACCGAAGAACGAACAAAGCAATTCACACATGACTCAAGATGAAGCAATTCAAATCGAGTTACGAAACCAGATCAAAAAACATAACACCCAAAGAAGAGGAGACACACACAAAGGTGGAGAAAGAGAGTAGAATAATCAAGGAAGAAGAGAAACGAACAAGGTGGAGAAGAAGAGAAGATTCTTGGGGATTCTTGGAGCACCAATTAAACACCTATTAATTAAACCAAGGTTCAACCAAATAGACAGGAAATTGGTTAGATATTAATGAAGAATTACTTAAAATAAAATAGCAAAGTTGTTATTAATTAATTATAATTGATAAAAATTAAAAAAAAATTAAGAGATGATTGATCTCATCATATCAAAAAAATTAGAGATGACATCAAGTATTTGATTATTTTTATATTCTAAATCGATATTTACAATCTAAAGTTTATTAAACATGTATGGTTTACTTCTAATTAGTGTTTAATGCTTTTATTGAATTGATCACCCTAATTATTCTATAATTATTAGTTAAAAATGAATTTCAACATATAATGTTTTGATACAAATACTCTTACTCATTATCGTACAAGTTAACGATGAAACAATGAAACTATTTTGTTCTTATTAATCAAAAAGTTTAATTCTATATGTAATTTATTAACGGTCTCAGTGGTTAATTTAGGGTTAAAGGTTTATTCTCTAAAGAATTATAGATAGATTTTTTTTAGTAAGCAAGTTATATTCTTACTCATTATTGTATAAGTTAATGATGAAACCATGAAACTATTTTGTTCTTATTAATCAAAAAGTTTAATTCTATATGTAATTTATTAACGGTCTCAGTGGTTAATTTAGGGTTAAAGGTTTATTCTCTAAAGAATTATAGATAGATTTTTTTAGTAAGCAAGTTATATTATCGGGAGAATTAAAGGTTCTCCAACATGTTTACATCAAAAATGGGACAATCTCGACAAAAAGAAAAATTGCAAGCCAATTGAAGTTATGAGAGATATAGTAAAGACTCTTTACTAAACTCTTAAAAATTACAATTGGATTGAGTAATATCACCAAGAAATGATCATCTCCAAATTAAAGTCTTAATGTTCCAAACCGTATTCTTAATATTCCACTCTGTTTTAAGACCAAATTTCATTTCTAGTTAACCAAAGGATCCAACAAGAAGCAAGCCAAATGATCCCTAATTTGTCCTTTTTAACTTTTTTTACCTGATAAAAATTGTACCAACTCATAAAATTCAAAAGGCATTCATCCTCCATTCCATCCAATTTACCTATCCAATTTATTTCCTTCCAAATCCTTTTGACCACACTACAGAGAAAAAAAAGAGTGGTTCCTATTTTCTAATTCAATTCCACAAAAAGTACACAACAAAGCATCACTATGAAAGGACATACCTCTACGACACAAAAGGTCCTTTGTTGGTAATCTACTCACAAGGAGTCTCCAACCAAAAGCCTTCACTTTAAAAGGAACTTCCAACTTCTAAATTAAAAAAAGAGAGAGAAGCATAATAAGAAGCAACCGAAAATTGGTCCTCCGCACCATATTCCCATAAAACACCATCAATACCATTTTCCGACATGTTATGAACCAATATCCTACTTCTCAAAATAGCCAAATCGGAATTAAAACTAGAAATAGAAGATACCTCAACGGGAATGCCAAAGTCACCCCACACCCACCTCTGATTACTTCAAAAACCCATACAAGCAATTGAAACTCTCTTATGAACCGAAGCCTAAAAAAGAGTCGGAAATTCCTCTTTTAGAGAAAAATTCCCTATCTATTAAGCATCCCAAAAAGGGATAGAGAGGCCATTCCCAACCAAAAACTTACAATTAGACACAATCGGGTCGACTTTGGAAAATAAAACACAATTCAAAATGTCCTTCCACCAAGAGGATTGAGAAAAAGAATCTTTATTTTTTTGCCCTCCCCGCAAAACTCCTTAATGGAAACATCACCATATTGGGCTTTCAACAAATCAAACCAAAGAGCTTTCGGCCTTTGTATCGTCCAACATCATTTGTTAAGGAGGGCAATGTTGAAATCCGCCACACTTTTTATTCCAAGTCCCCCTTTTTCAAAAGGCAAACACACCACTTTCCAACTAATCTAATGAATCTTCCTCTTTTCCTCCACTCCATCAATTCTGTTCTGGATATACCACCCCTTCAAACTCTATTTCCACCTCACACAAATATCTCCATCTCTCAACCTCCTCCCCATGCCAACTTTGAACCCATTCCTTCTACCTCTCAAAACAATCAAAGTGGTTCTGATTTTCCAGATTCTGCATGACATGAGCAATTGCTCCGTGATTGCAACTACACTCCCAAGCCTCGTCCTGAAGCTGAATTGGTAGTGTTAGATTCTGATACTGAAGCAGAATCTTCTTATAGGTTGGATAGAGACCCTCAACCTTATTCCATTTCTAACCCTGCCTTTTCTACAACCAAAATAAAATCCCGCCGTTTGTACCCTATTGGTGTTATTTTTGAAAAGGTAAAGAGGAATCTCAGAAGTATCTTTGATACCCTCAGATTTGCTGAAAGCTCTGGCTTGAATGAAGTCGTTATGCGGAAGTTCTGGAAAATCTTACGCAGAGAATCAGATGCTCTTTTTATAGAACTTCAGGAAGCCTGCGTAGAAGCTGCTCCACGGCCTCGTGGAATTCTGAGAAGCTATGAAGACTTCTGGTTTGCTCGTCTCAGAGGAAGATATACCTGGGAAGAAAAGCCCTTTGTGGATGAATTGGAAGAAGCAAGACTGGCTGCTGCATTGGAAGCTAATCCTTGCAGGGAAATTGTGGTTTGGAGACCTCAATATCCTGTTCTGATCGGGGATTTCAAGACTCTATTTAACTTTTTGAGGGAAAACCCTTCTAAGAAAGACCCAAGCTTGGTCATTCCAGAAGTTGTTGACCCACCAGAAGTTGAAGGTCCTTCTGCCCCTAGGAATCTAGCTGCCATTCTTCAGGCACTTCAGAATGGAGATTATGAGATTCCAGCTGCAGAATATGGAGATGCTTCAATGCAAGAAGCAGGTGTAGAAGCTCATGTTGCTGAATCAGTTCCTGTTGAGGAAATCCCTGCAAATGATCTATCAATGGAAGCTACAGATCATAATCCCATCCCTTTGGATAGAAGCTGTGAAGCTTCTTCTGATGAACCTTCCCGTCTTGCAAGGACTCTGGAAGTTCTTCAGAAGAACCAGGATGAGCAAAGCTCAGTCAATGCTGAGTTTAGAGCTTTCATAGAGAAGCAGAATGAGCACAACAATGGGGTTCAAGAGATGCTGGCCAAGATCTTATCAAAGCTAGGGTCATCTTAGATTGAGTCTTAGTTGTTTTGTTTTTGCTTTTGCTGCATCTGTTTTGTGCATCTTCTCTTCCTTATCTTCTTGTACTTCTGTACTTGTCTGCTTGAACTTCAATGAAAATTATCTTTTTTCTTCCATATGTTTCCTTTTGTTTTTCATCTGAATCTTTTATGTTTTTTTTTTATGTTATGACAAAAATGGGGAGAAAATATGTGATAAGTGATTTGATTTAATCAGTTGCTTTACTAACAGAACTTGCAAAGTTCTATGCTTTAAGTTGTGTTGTTGCAGGAACTGAAGATCATTTTAAAAGATCAACATAAGAAGCAACAAGATGAGGAAAATGGATTCTTGAAGCAAGCCGAGTGCTATGAAGCTTCAGAATCAGAAGGAAGAATGTTCAGATATTCTGATGATAGAATATGCTCTAAAACATTATGTCTATGTGTTCTGATACATATTATGTGGCTCTGTTACATATTATGTGTTCTGAAACATACTCTATGTTCTGACTCATTCATGCTGACTTTTGTCGTTTAGTTTTGATCTGTAACATTTCAGGAAGTAGAGATGCTCTGATGATGCTCTGGTACATTCAACAATGTTCTGATACAATCTAGCATGAAGTGATGTAAGAAGAAATTCAAGCTCTGAAGCTGTCCGATGGAAGCAGAAGTCAGAAGCTCTGAATGTTCTGAAGATCAAAGAAATTCAAGTTCTGAAGCTGTCCGATGGAAGCAGGAATCAGAAGCTGTGAATGTTCTGAGGATCTAAAGAAATTCAAAGTTCTGAAGTTGTCCTATGAAGCAAAAATCAGAAGTCATGAATGTTCTGAAGATCAAGCATATGTGAACGTCTCTATTGAAATACTCAGGGAAGTCTTTTATTTATAAAATTCTTCTAGTATTAATTTCAGGGGGAGATTAGTCATCTCAGGGGGAGATTGTTAATCTTAGGGGGAGACATATTCACATGCTTACGCTATAGCTGTGTAATTGTCTTTAGCCGTCTGCTCTTTCTGATCGCAAATTCATATCATTTTTATATGTTTTTGTCATCATCAAAAAGGGGGAGATTGTTAGAACAAGATTTGTTCTGATCAATATTCTTAGTTTTGATGATAACAAGGATATGAATTTTGTGTGAGATAATGTGGTACTCTAATACACTGCAATTTCCCTTTTAGGAAATATATAAAGAGTATGCACAAATCAGCGCTCAGAAGCTTTGACTCAGAAGGTTCAGCATGCAACATCAGAACATGGTCTGGCAAGACATCAGAAGATGGTCAAGGCAGAATCAGAACATGGGTCTATGGAAGCATCAGAATAACTTGAGTTCAGAAGCAAAAGCACTGAAGTTCTCATAGTATCACGCTCAGAAGCACTTCAAGGTCAGAAGACAAGAAGATGCTCTGCACCAAGCTGTTTGACTCTGATGATATTCAAACGTTGTAAACACAAACATCAGATCAGAAGCAAGTACAAGATGGCAGGCTACGCTGACTGACAAAAGGAACGTTAGAAGTTATTAAAGGCAACGTCAGTAGACACAGCGTGAACAAGGCTCGAGGTAGTTGACAAAAGCGTGAAACATTAAATGCAATGTTGTACGGAATACGCAAAGCATTAAATGCTCCCAATGGTCATCTTCTCAAGTGCCTATAAGTATGAAGTTCTGATGAGAAGCAAGGTTACGAATTCTGAACGAACTTATTCTGAAAAACTTGCTGAAACGCTGTTCAACTCAAAGCTGAGAAACTTCATCTTCATCAAAGCTCACTACATTGCTGTTGTAATATATTAGTGAGATTAAGCTTAAACATTAGGAGAAATATCACTGTTGTGATTATAGCTTTTCAGAAGCATTGTAAAACTCTTATTTTATTACATTAATTTGTAAGTAACTAGAGTGATCAAGTGTTGATCAGGATACTCTAGGAAGTCTTAGCTTGTGTCTAAGCAGTTGTAATTAGAGTGATCACGTGGTGGTCAGGATACTTTAAGAAAGTCTTAGCTTGTGTCTAAGCAATTGTTCCTAGAGTGATCAGGTTGTGATCAGGATACTCTAGAAGACTTAGTCGTGGGCTAAGTGGAAAATCATTGTAATATGTTGCAATTAGTGGATTAAATCCTCAGGTGAGGTAAATCACTCCTTGGGGGTGGACTGGAGTAGTTTAGTTAACAACGAACCAAGATAAAAATAACTGTGCAAATTGTTTTTATCGTTCAAGTTTTTAAACTACACTTATTCAAACCCCCCCTTTCTAAGTGTTTTTCTATCCTTCATAATTGAATATTATAATTTTGTTGGATAATGATGTAAAACTAAGTACCATCAAATTATGTCATGTACATTGCATGGTATAATATAAACGCATTCCATATTTATTCATATGTTCATTAACCACTTATCCGTTTTAGCTTGACTTTCCCAAACACGCCTTAAATTCATAAACCTCAACTATAAAATCACCTTATATTATATTCTACTTCTCCCCCCAAAACCCAAAAAATATTATATTCTACTTCTCCCCCCAAAACCCAAAAAATTAAGCGAACAAAATTCGAGCTTCTTTCTCAAACGCAAGATCAAAGCTTCTTCTTCAACAACAACAGCAACGACTCATAGCGAAGCGAGGGACCGGAAAATCTTTATGGCAGTCAGCAACACGGTAACTAAACTATTTTGGGTTCTTACGACATTTGTTGTTGTCGAGACCATGCCAAATGTTGGCATGATTGATTTCGTGGCTTAATTTAAGATTATGTATCAAAGACTTAATTTTTAAACAACATTCATTAAAAAATACACAATTTATGGTTGTCAATTTTTTTTCAAAATATCAACCTAGTCCAATTTTTTTTAAATCTCACCAAATTAAATAAAAAAACAAACACCTTTAAATTAAGATTATGTGTGGTACAAAATTAACTCAAATCACATAATGAAAAAAATAATTGAAATGAAAAAAATAATTGAAATGTATAAATTATAAGTTTTTAATCATCTCTAATAAATAAAAAGTAGAAAAGAAAAAAGAGCAAGCTCATATTAACACAAATTAAGATTTGAAAATAAATCAATAGTAATAGTAATAAAATATATTCATGATTAGGATAAGTAAAACATAAGATTTACTAAGTTATCTATTTTTATTTTAAATCGTTATATCCGGTAAGTTCTAAGATTTTGGATAAAATTCAAAGCACACTATTATAATTTACAAGTCCACTTCTACAATTTACAAGTTACCCTAATTTGATGATCCTACAGCCGCCATTCATTATCTCCTTCCTCTCATTCTTCTTGCTTCTAAGTACATTATTTTTCTCATTTTGATTTTCCATCCTTAACATACTCTATATATTAATAATAAAACCACAACTTGAGGGGTGTCACTGCACCTGTCGGCCCCTTAGAAGATCCGCCGCCAATGGGTTTGGATGAAATTAAGAATGTGTTGGTTACAAAGTAAAGCCACTCCACTTACTTTTGCACCTTTTTTTCAGGTCACATAACCACCTATTGATTCTATTTCAAGTATTTCCTTCGATCCAAGAGCGAAACTGCTTTTAACAGTACTCACAAGCAGTGGTGAAGCCGGAAAAATTATAAAGTCTGGGCAAAAATTTAAAGACCGCAAAATATTTGACTATTGAAAAATCATATTTGAAGCTCCACAAAATGATGGATCGATTTTCCTAATTTATCCTTTTTCAAAAAGATTCATTTTCATACATTATCAAATCTACTAGAATATACTACAACGCCTGCATAGAGAATGTGATTATGTTTTCGTAGCTGTAAGAGCAAGGTTAACTATGAGTCTATGACTATTAGAGTTGAAAGCACATCAGCATACTTTTCAAAACACAATAGTGTCTTCAATCTACCTAGGAAGGTGGTATTTTGATATTGTAAGAAAATAAGGAAATTATCAACCACCAACAGTGCAGAAAGAAACAAGCCAGAAAACACACCTGAAGACTGAAACTATGTATGTAATGTATGTCATTATCAAACGATAGCTACAATAACAAATTTGCATGAAAAGGCGACCTAAATTAAGAAAGATAGTGATCATAGTCCATGAAATGCACTTAGTCTTGTATCATAGTAGCAAATATCATGAATGCACAATACTAACAAGAGGCAAAAACAATAGTAGAAGCTAGATGTGAAGTTATGTTCTTCTTAAGTCATGTGAAGAATACAAAACTTAATTAAAATTTGAAAAATAAATCTATAAAAAAACACACTCAACACTTGAAAAGTTCTATTTCTGTGTTATACAAAGACAACATATATATTTTTTTTAACAAAAGGACAACATATTTGTATCTTGAAAAGTTTCACTTTTTTCGATTTTTAGTTTCTTTTTCAAGGACTATATTCACATACTTCACATTGAAGTATAGAACTGTTAATTATAGTAAATACTTTTCCTCACTAAAATAATTCTAGTTTTCATATGTTCAATGTTTATATATTAATATGGACTGAAAGAAAGAAAAAAAAGATTGCCAGAATAGCATAAATTTCATAACAAAAGGTTTTAAATATGTAGTAAGGAACTAACCCCATATGAAGTGAAGATTTGGTATGGAATCAACACTTTCATTTTTTACAATCAAGTGTATATCAGTATTGTCTTCTGCAAAAAAGTAAACAATTAATGTGTTCTTAAACGGATAAATACAACAGTACAGAAGAACCATGCAGAACATAACCACACACAAAGGTAAACAAGCACAAAAAGGAAATTAGACAACAACTAATGAACATAATTCTTTGATGCTTCTTGAATATATAAATCACTAAACATTGTTGTGTGAACACGATAACCGCAACTCGGACCTGCAACCAAGAGATTTCAAGACAGAAAAACAAAAGAACGTGGTTCAGGCATTTTACCGAACACTTGGTGTGCATAGCATGAAACGAAAAAATCCAGCAACAATTCTTCCCCGATTCATAAGCCATAACCTGCAACAACAATGAATAACATCACAGCAATGATTCCGCATCCAAAATCGAGCTTAAAAGTGGAAGAAAAAGATGAAAAAGAGAATTCGTGATGATTCGCCATCTAAACACGATCAGTGTTCCTGAGTGAAAAACAGAGAAAATTGACTTTGATATTTCGATTTCTTGAATAAGTGAGAGCAATGCGATGAGATTTTGAAGTGCAGGCGAGATAAGGCAGAGCCCGGGCAACTGCCCTAAGTTGCCGGGCGGTGGCGTCGCCCCTGCTCACAAGGCTTCAATTTCTCATGATCAACTTGTAAGTAATGCCTTCAATATATATGTTCGGGCTTCATAGTTTGCTTCTTGAATTTGAAATTTTGAATCAATTTTGTATGTTTCTTCTTATTTTAGGGTTTGCGCTCTGCTTGGAAAGACGATGGACCAATAGTTTTTTCTGGAGGTTGAGATAAACAGGTCAAGATGTGGCCACTTTTGTCTGATGGCCAACCGGTGACTGTTGCGATGCATGATGCTCCCATCCAAGAGGTTGTGTGGTTGCATGGATACCGGAGACGAGTCTCTTAGCCACCGGAAGTTGGGATAAAACCATTAAGTATGTGTTGCACCTTGATTTTTAGCCTTAGATTTCAGTTTATTCGCATCATCGCATTTTATCGGATTATGTTTTATGTTTATTAATCTTTAAACCAAAATTGTAAAAATATGTCTTGTTTCTCTTTTGTTGCGTAAGACAGAAACTGAATCGAAAAAAAAAACGAGATTTACGAGATGAGGCGAAACAGTCGATGTAAATGTCGATATTTCAGTTCCATTCCAAATCAGAGGTTTAAGGTTTTTTTATCTTCGTTTTAATTTCATAATCTTAGTTTTATTAAAAAAATAAAAAAATACAAATATACCTTGATCTTATATTAATTCTTAACCTTAATTTTAATTTTAATTCAAAATTGAATTATTATTAAAGTTAGATTAATTTTTAATATAAAATCATTTTCTCTTTTTATTCTTATTTTACATTTTATTTCAATTGTTATTAATCATTAATGATTTGTCGCATTTTTTATTTCGCTGCATATTTCATTTGCATATAAGTCAAGCATGTTCTTTCTTTGTTAAAACTTTGATATATTAGTCCTTCACCTTTTGTTTAACCTCATTTGCATTTTTATACTTTTAATTCTCTTTTAATTTATTTAGTTTAAGAGTTAAAAGGTAGTGCACTAACAGTGTAAAATAGTTTTACACTGTCATCCAATAGAAAATCATAAATGTTCCATGTCACTAATTTTTTTTTAAATAAAAAAGTGGTTTAATTAGATACATGGGTGGTGATTGGTTGACAGTGTAAAAATATTTTACACTGTCAGTGCATCACCCCTTTTCTCTTAGTTTAAATTAATATTATTGATTTATCAAAATTAAAATTTGAATTAAATAAAAATAAAAGCTTGTTAGCATGTAGTACAAGTCAAAAAAAAAAATATTGGTTTTTGTCTTTCACGTTTTTCTGCGCATCACCCTGCTATCTGCTATGCTGCCAATCTGCCATGCCTGCACTATTACAATCCAAAATTGCTGATCCTATTCTGTCAAGATGCCCTGCCATTACAGTCCAAAAATCTGCATAAAAGATGCCAAAATTTCACTAATTTAGCAACACAGAACCTGCATCCAAAAAGCACGAAATCAGCATATCAAATTTGTTCAAAATCAAATCCCAATTTCCCCCCAAAACCCCTCAATTCTTCTGTAACCCCTCAATTCCTCTATAAGAGGGAGCCCAGAAAACTAAGGAGGGAGAGGAAAACGATTCAAAAGAAATGATTCAGGGCAGCCACACAAACCTCACACAAACCTTACCTTAAACTTCCTCTAAGTTCACCTCTCTCTCAACTCACTGAGTACACAACAAAACTAGCAACAACAATCTTTCCTCTTCACTACTCCATCACTACATACATCACAACAACAGAATCACTCTGCCCAGAATCACTCAACACAACAACTCTATCCAAACCTTTGTCATTTTTATCCCTTCAAACCACAACACACCTTACAAACACAATTCCTTCTGTTCATAATCTCCAAAACCTTTCATCCTCACTACACTCTCATCACAACAGAACAGATACATACTCATCAACAACCAAACCGTCAACACTCCTTCTCATAATCTGAACTCACAAGAACTTTAAACACCACTCACAACAACACAATAGCTCACACATCTTGCAAATCACCACAAACCCAGCACAACAACTAACCCCTCATAAACTACCTTCACAAGTTTCACCCAAACGCACATCTCAGAAAACAAACAACAACAACGAGCAAGCAGCGACAGATTCAGAAGAAGGAGAAGAT
Source organism: Vicia villosa (assembly GCF_029867415.1). Taxonomy (NCBI): domain Eukaryota; kingdom Viridiplantae; phylum Streptophyta; class Magnoliopsida; order Fabales; family Fabaceae; genus Vicia; species Vicia villosa. Next base: position 178,472,277 of record NC_081183.1, read on the forward strand.
AGCATTAAAGAACTTACCAAAGAGTATTTACCGCTGAGTAAGTTGTAGTTCCTCTTCGATTTTCATTTCATTTTTCTGTTGCGCTCCGATTTTCGATTCACGCTATATTGATGTAATATGTAAAACATGAGATAATATTGGAATCTGGGGATTAGGGTTTTTGATGATTGACCTTCTTCGTTTGATTATTGCGTTTCTGTCGAAGCTCGAATCGGTATTGAGGGAGAGTTGAATCAAACTTTCAGTCGTTGTTGTTGTTAAGGAATCGAAAACGCAGAGAGAGATCGAAACCAACCGCGAGAGCGAAAGAGTAAGAACGATGAGAGCGAGAGAGTGAGAGACAGATAAGAACGAAACGAGGGATCGTGAGAGTGAGATGAGCAGCGAAAGCGTTTGGTCGAAGATAGGAAAATTAGGGAACTAAGGTTCAAATGAAAACGGGTTATGGGGTTGGACCCGGTCCGGTCCAACCCTTTGTTTCGGCTACTTCAGTTTTTTTTTTATATCTTTGGGCCTCACTCCCTATCCGATTTTGCACCCTCACCTGGGCTTATTGTTGTTTCATTTGGGCTTGTGAATGAAGGCCCAATCGTTTCCCTCACATTACCTCCCTTCTCTTAGCACCGCCCATTTGGTTAGTAGATTTATTGACTTGGGCTTAATATTATTTGTCCCCAAGCCGTTTCTAATACATTACACTCCACACGCCATAAGCACATCACAGAACCCCTGGACTGAACCTTGATCTTGGGCCTGCACCTTAATGGGCAAGCGCCCTCTCTCTTTTTGGCACCCTTGTTTGCTGGCATGAGCCCATATGTTTTTGTATACTTTTAATTTATAGTATTTTAGTTTTAATTGTTATATTTGTTTGTTTTAATTGTTATGCTTTTAATTAATATTATTTTAATTTTCTTTTCTTTTTTCTATTAAAAATCCAAAAATATTTGTTTTGTTAATTTCGTTTTTGTTTAGAATTTAGATTTATATTATATCTACTAAAAACCCCAAAAATATTAGTTTAGTCTTTTAATTCCAATATTAGATAGAATGTATATAACAACTTTAGGACTTAGAATTTCCTCTTAGTCATCAACTATCTACATTTTCCTTAAAAAAATACCCAACAAAAAACACATAAAATATCTAATAAATTTTAGATTCTTAAAAGTAGAGAACGGTGAATATCCTTGCATTGGAATTTAATTCACCATTATCTAATCAAAAAACACCAACCAATTCAAATTTTCTTTTCTCTTTAAGAACATGTTAATTCCTTTCCAAAGGTCGAGCAGCAATGGAATGCGGTTAACACTGTTCTTTTAAAAAACACAGAAACACATCAAAATACCAACCGAACTACGAATGCTCTGATTACTTAAAGAGAATAGGTAGACATTAGGTCGCGGAGCCTGAACGAGGCACAATCTTGTATATTTCTTTTTTTTATATAACACCTTTAGGTTTAGACTAACAAGAGCGGATCCTGTTGAGTATGAAAGACGTGGGGAGTGTGCTAACTCCTTCTCCTTGCGTAATCGTCACACTTACCCTTTTCTCTTGGTGTTAAGAAATGTTATTAAATTGAAGATTATGTAATGCAAAATTTTATAAACTCTTGGATAGATATCTCCCACCTGTGTTGGATCTAAGAGATACAACAAGTTGCAGTATTTTTGCCTGTGCGGCTGCATTTGAAACATGGGTGTTCAATTGGTAGTTGTTTATATTTCTTGCGAAAGTAATGTGCTGTTCTAAAGGAGGATTGCCCTTTTAGAAGGAAAAGTTCATAAGTCGGGAGCTGAGGATAGAAAGGGAAATATAAGGAAGGTGGTTGTTAAAATTAAGAGATATTATAAATTAACTAACCTAGATAGGGTGAAGTATCTAATAAGAAACTCTAGATTAGTGATTGAAATTCAATTACTAATCTAGAGATTCTGATCAGATACTTCACTCTGTCTAGGTCAGTTAATTTATAATATCTTTTAATTTTGACAACCACCTTTCTTATATTTCCTTTTCTATCCTTAGCTCCCGACTTATGAACTTTTCCCTCTAAAAGGGTAATTCTTTTTTAGAACAGCCTTTTTCTTTCGCAAGAAATATAAACAGCTAGCTATTGAACATTCTCCTTGATCCAAAACAGGTGGGAGATATCTACCCCAAGGGTCTATAACATTTTTCAATAAAGAATTTTGTAGTTTAATATTATTTGGATATGATGATGACGAATCTGAATTCTACACTTCAACATTTGATGATAACATTGCCTGCCTCAAATGAAACATTAGAATAAACTTCAGAGTCCTGAGAAAAATGAGAACTAAACAAGAATAAACTTGATCATTGAGTGTATTATGATAATTAAAAATAGATGAAAACTAAGACATATCAAAATAAAGAAAAAAAATATGATTTTATTTCTTTTATATTCCTTCATTTCCAATTAGTTAAATTCAACAATTTAAACCCTACTATGCACGTATATATGCCCTTCATGCACAAGTGTACTTGGCAGGTGAAAACAAAATAAAGAATTCTGATTTTGTTTCTTTTATATTCCTTCATTTTCATCCGTGGAATCCGCCACCAGTATTTATTAAAAATTTTCTTTTCTTTCAAATGTTAAATTTCAATGCGTTTCAGTAATGTTTGCTTGCTAAATGTTTGTTTGATTTTGGATGAGAAAATGAAAATAAGATGGATAGAAAGGAAGAGGTAGAAGAAGTATGTAGAACAAGAGAAAGAGAGTTAAATATCATGGTTTTTGGAGTCTCCGATTTATAATATGTGGCTATAATTGGTTTACTGTTATTCTCACTTTGATCTTAGGGTACATGCCCTATTCTAATTGGTTGAGAAATTCAAGTGGAAAAGTCAAATTTATTGGGTTTTGTTTCTAAATGATAGTACCTCCCTATGTCACATTTGTATGTGATGTTGCTAACCTTTTTTTTTTTTGTTTTATAATTGATAGACAATTTTGGGGAAATAAAATGCTGACAGAGTCTTAGCAGGGAGTGTAGACTCCATCATTTTTTTTTATTATTATATATATTTCTTATCATTACTGCTATAAGAGGGTAGATCCCCCATTTATATACTTTTTTTAATTGTAAATTAATTAAGTTTTTTTGTTTTAATAACAATTTGATTTGAGTTAATTTTAATTAAGTTTCTATGTGACTTTATTTTTAATTAATCAAAATAATAAAATAATAAAATATTGTAGTCTTAGGTTTAATTAAGTGAGTGGTGTAACTTAGTCATTTACTAAAGATCTAAAAAATATGTATTATAAAATAATAAAAACTCAAAAACAACATACATTAGAATTGATTTTCTTTCATATAGAAAACAATAAAAACATTTTATCTTAGAATTTTAATTTTATTTTTTATAATAACAAAAACATAAATAATTTGTTTAATTTTAATTTCTCTTTTAGAACTTAATGTGGTTATTCTAGATTTTTCTTTTAATGATTTGTTCATATTCCTTCTATTGTTCATACATCATTTTAAATATTTGTACTAACATTTTGTTTTGTTTGCGAGGTGCTACACTTGAGGCATTTGGATTATTTTCATGAATGTTTACAAGTTATTTAACTTTGCACATTTAATTGTTTTATTTTCATTCGATTGTTGTAATAATTTTCTATCCCCATTCGTTTGGCAATTTGTATCCCCATCCCGAAGCCATGTAATAGCGTAGGAACCTTTACTTTTCCGCACTTTAATTTTCTGTAAATATTAACTGTTAGTAACTAGGATTGTATGGCAAGACTAATAACTGAACATAGCTTATCTTTAATTCTAAAATAAATAAACAAATTGAATACAACACACTTGCACACTTACACCTCTAGGGTATCCCCTCTTGGTTGTCTTTCAATACAATGGTCATGTCCCTCGAATGTAGAGGTATCTTAGCAAACGATGACCCTCGAAAATATCATCATAGATAAATCATAGTCCCTCGGAGTTGCCTACGGTAAAAGATCTTGTCCCTTGGAGTTCCTTTGGAAAATGATGATAGTCCTGCTAAATTGCTAAGGTATCTCTATTTGTTTCTTTCAATGACCATAAATGACCCTTCACTTGTCCCTTAAATATCCAACAGATAGGACTACCTATCCACAAATGGTATGGATAGTCCTATCCCTTAAAGAAAGTAAGAAAGTTTGGAAATACCAAACATTAGGGTAAGTTACACCTAAATTGCTTGCTCAGCAATAAAAAATAAAAAAAAATACTTTTAAACCACTTGTTTTTTTTTTAAAAACAAAATTTCAAAAACTTCGCATACATCCTTGAGGACAAACACAGGGATCATTGCGAAGTCTTGTCTTACTATTGGCACATGTTTTTCAAAATACACATACACACTACGCTTTCAAGCTTTTCAAACAAAACAAAAATGAGCTAAGTAAATTAAGAGCTCGTAGATAACTACAGATGAATAGGGTGCTAACACTTTCCCTTTTCATAATTTACCGCTGAACCCAAATCTTTTTTAAAAGATCTTTACTGTTCTTTTTACCTTTCAAAAAATTGGATAAAATAAAAGTCGGTGGCGACTCTAGCTTACCGCAACATCGTTTTGGAAAAACAAAACTAAAAGTCAGTTCTCCCACCATGTTACATCGTGGATACAAAGGGTGCTTACACCTTCCCTTTGTATAACCTACCCCCCGAACTCATTCTCTTTCAAAAAAAGTCTTTCCTGTTCTTTTTGCCTTTCTTAATTGGGTAAAATAAAAGTCGGTGGCGACTCTTGCTATCCGCACATTTAAAAAAATCAGTTCTTCCACCGTATTACAGTATCCTTTGTCCAAAGAATGGCAAGGCCTCCTGATTTACCATTATTATTCGTACTACAATCCACCACCAATTTGTTTGAAAGTAAGCTACTATTGCATATCCTATCAAAAATATTTTCAGAGCTATTTTTTTTGGTTTCAGAGATGAAAACAATATTAGGTTTATGAGAGCTTATCATGTGTAGTAGAACTCGAGTAGTTTGGGGGTTTCCAACCCCTTGCGTTCCAAGCTAAGATCTTCATGGTATTCTGGTCTATTAGGAGAAGTTGTTTGTTGTAAATGCTTGAATTTGTAACTATTTTGCTCTATAAGACTATAGGTCCTCTAAATTCATTGACTGTTTCATGTTGTTCCTTTTCTTCCTGAACTAACAACATTTGCATCTGTTGACTCAATTCTCTAGGGATGGGGCTATGTTGGCTTAGACTAGGCTTTTTGTAGGAATCCTACTGAAACTCTTATCTTCCTTTGACACTTATTTCCTGCCTGGTTGAGTGGCCCTTAGCCAAGTTCCTAGAGGGTTTACTTAAGTTATACCATGAGTAGGCTTTAGATCTTTTTTGCAATGTTCTTCCTTATGTCCAATCTTCCCACAGTAGAAGCAAAACATGGGCATCTTTTCATATCTTAAATCAATCCAGTTTATGCCATTTCTCTTGTTCCCAATGTACATTCCTGGAGAGATTTGAGTAGAAACATTGAGATTTATTTTTGCCTTAGCAATGATGGACTTGTCTGACATCTCAAATATCCCAGTTTCCAAGACTTCCCCCATAGTTTGACCTATCTTTATGGCCATTTGTGTTGTTTTCCCATTCAATGGTAGACCCCAAAACTGAATCCACACCGGAGCTTTAGAAAAATCTAGTTCAGACATAGCTTTTTTACCATCCCAATCCTGTAGAATGAGCTAGGCATTTCAAAAAAATCCAAGGACTCCCTTTTAGAATCCTATAGTAATCTTTATCATTTTCAAGATTAATCTGGAAGATGCCTTATGTTATTTCTCTAATCTCCATATTCATCGGGTTGCACCAGATGTTTTCCAAAGCTTGCTGCATAGAACCTCTATGAATGGGTTTTTCTGTAATAATTTACCAAGAAGACTTCTGGAAAGTGCTTGCCTTGGTGCATGAATTTCATCATCCTCATACAACATAAAATTTGGTGTATCAGTGGAAGATGGTTGATCTTGATAGTTGTGTGAATTTGATGTTTCTTTTTGAAACACCTGTGCAGGTATGGAGATTCTTGGAATATGTATGCTATTGCTAATGAGTCTGCCCTCAGAATCTTGGTTTGTTGTTGCCAGATTTTGAACTTGGTTTAGTTGGTTTCTGGAATTTCCTTCAGCCATTGATAGGCATAGATTTGAGCCGGGTAATAGAGATTGACAACACCGAAGAACGAACAAAGCAATTCGCACATAACTCAAGATGAAGCGATTCAAATCGAGTTACGAAATCAGATCAAAAAACATAACACCCAAAGAAGAGGAGACACACACAAAGGTGGAGAAAGAGAGTAGAATAATCAAGGAAGAAGAGAAACGAACAAGGTGGAGAAGAAGAGAAGATTCTTGGGGATTCTTGGAGCACCAATTAAACACCTATTAATTAAACCAAGGTTCAACCAAATAGACAGAAAATTGGTTGGATATTAATGAAGAATTACTTAAAATAAAATAGCAAAGTTATTATTAATTAATTATAATTGATAAAAAATTTTAAAAAAATTAAGATATGATTGATCTCGTCATATCAAATAATATTCCAATATTATTCATTTTTTTCTAATTGATTTAATTTTCATACTCGAAGTTATTATGAGTAACTATACTATATAGTGTTAGAGATGACATCATGTATTTGATTATCTTTATATTCTAAATCGATATTTACAATCTAAAGTTTATTAAACATGTATGGTTTACTTCTAATTAGTGTTTAATGCTTTTATTGAATTGATCACCCTAATTATTCTACAATTATTAGTTAAAAATGAATTTCAACTTATAATGTTTTGATACAAATATTCTTACTCATTATCGTATAAGTTAATGATGAAACCATGAAACTATTTTGTTTTTATTAATCAAAAAGTTTAATTCTATATGTAATATATTAATGGTCTCAGTGGTTAATTTAGCGTTAAAGGTTTATTCTCTAAAGAATTATAGATAGATTTTTTTTAGTAAGCAAGTTATATTCTTACTCATTATCGTATAAGTTAATGATGAAACCATGAAACTATTTTGTTCTTATTAATCAAAAAGTTTAATTCTATATGTAATTTATTAACGGTCTCAGTGGTTAATTTAGGGTTAAAGGTTTATTCTCTATAGAATTATAGATAGATTTTTTTAGTAAGCAAGTTATATTATCGGCAGAATTAAAGGTTCTCCAACATGTTTACATCAAAAATGGGACAATCTCGACAAAAAGAAAAATTGCAAGCCAATTGAAGTTATGAGAGATATAGTAAAGACTCTTTACTAAACTCTTAAAAATTAAAATTGGATTGAGTAATATCACCAAGAAATGATCATCTCCAAATTAAAGTCTTAATGTTCCAAACCGTATTCTTAATATTCCACTCTGTTTTAAGACCAAATTTCATTTCTAGTTAACCAAAGGATCCAACAAGAAGCAAGCCAAATGATCCCTAATTTGTCCTTTTTAACTTTTTTTACCTGATAAAAATTGTACCAACTCATAAAATTCAAAAGGCATTCATCCTCCATTCCATCCAATTTACCTATCCAATTTATTTCCTTCCAAATCCTTTTGACCACACTACAAAGAAAAAAAAGAGTGGTTCCTATTTTCTAATTCAATTCCACAAAAAGTACACAACAAAGCATCACTATGAAAGGACATACCTCTACGACACAAAAGGTCCTTTGTTGGTAATCTACTCACAAGGAGTCTCCAACCAAAAGCCTTCACTTTAAAAGGAACTTCCAACTTCTAAATTAAAAAAAGAGAGAGAAGCATAATAAGAAGCAACCGAAAATTGGTCCTCCGCACCATATTCCCATAAAACACCATCAATACCATTTTCCGACATGTCATGAACCAATATCCTACTTCTCAAAATATCCAAATCGGAATTAAAACTAGAAATAGAAGATACCTCAACGGGAATGCCAAAGTCACCCCACACCCACCTCTGATTACTTCAAAAACCCATACAAGCAATTGAAACTCTCTTATGAACCGAAGCCTAAAAAAGAGTCGGAAATTCCTCTTTTAGAGAAAAATTCCCTATCTATTAAGCATCCCAAAAAGGGATAGAGAAGCCATTCCCAACCAAAAACTTACAATTAGACACAACCGGGTCGACTTTGGAAAATAAAACACAATTCAAAATGTCCTTCCACCAAGAGGATTGAGAAAAAGCATCTTTATTTTTTTGCCCTCCCCGCAAAACTCCTTAATGGAAACATCACCATATTGGGCTTTCAACAAATCAAACCAAAGAGCTTTCGGCCTTTGTAGTATCCTCCAACATCATTTGTTAAGGAGGGCAATGTTGAAATCCGCCACACTTTTTATTCCAAGTCCCCCTTTTTCAAAAGGCTAACACACCACTTTCCAACTAATCTAATGAATCTTCCTCTTTTCCTCCACTCCGCCCCACAAAAATTACTTTGCAACTTTATAAACTCATTAGCCACTATCTTCACCATTTTGTAAAATAACATAGAGACAATAGTTAACGAGCATAAAATATACTTTAAAAGAGTGATCCTACTACCAAGATTAAGAAAGCGATTCTTCCATCCCGGTAACCTTTTCTTCATTTTGGCCAAAAGAGGCGTCCAAATAAAAAAATTCATAGGATATGACCTTATAGGAATTCCAAGAAAAGAGAACTTACTTTCTTTAATTTTGCACGAAAGAACATAGGAGGCCGCTTCCAAGAAGACCCTATTGACATTAATACCGATTAATTTGCTTTTGTGGTAGTTGATTCCAAGCCCCGAAATGATTCCAAAAGCGCGTAAAACCGTCTTTATAGCCCAAATATGTTTCCAACTCCCCTCCGCAAATTGGAGTATATCAACACAACACTTGCCTTCAACATTAAGCCCTTCGAACACGCCCAATTCCATAGATTTTCTAACCAAACCCGCTAACTTTTCCATCACAATGATAAAAAGAAAAGTTGAAAGTGGGTCACCTTGTCTCAATCCTCTTTCCACCAGAAATTCCTTAGTAGAACTAACATTAACAACCACCGACATCTTGCTTTGGAATACTAACAACTTCATCCATTGCAACCATAGAGATCAGAAACCCATGCTCTCCAACATGTACTTCGAAAAATTCCAATTCACCTTATTATAAGCTTTTTCGAAATCAACTTTAAAGAGAATACAACTCCTTCCTTATTTTTTCGCATAACCACCACCTCATTTGCGACCAAAACACCATCAAGCAAATATCTACCCGGAACAAAGGCACTTTGGCAAGAAGAGATTAAATTGTGCAAGAATTTTTTCAATCTACTCGCTAAAATCTTAGAAACCAATTTATGCAAACAACCCACAAGACAAATGGGTCTACAATCATCCAATTGCATATGATTCGGGGACTTCGGAACCAAAGAGAGAAAAGAAGAAGTAACTGCTTTTGACAATTTATCCCCCTTATGAAAACCATTGCAAAAAGAAATAAAGTCTCCTTTAATGAAATTCCAACATCTTTTTATGAAGAGAAAAGAAAAATCGTCCATACTCGGACTCTTCGACCCCCCACAACTCCATATAGATTCTTTAATTTCATCTTCACTAAAGGGATATCCAAAAGCCTCTCTCTCATCCCTCCCAATACTTTTAAAAGAAATGCCATCCAACAACGGCCTACATTTATCTGGCTCATGAAATTTAGAGGAAAAGTGTCTCCACACTTCGTCCTTAATTTCCGACATGGAATCAACCAAACTATTAGAGGGTAGGATGAGTCCTAAATGATTATGCCTCCGCCTTTCCTTCATCACCTTATGAAAAAATTCGCTATTACAATCTCCATCTTTAAGCCACTCCAATCTCGATTTTTGGATTAACATATTTTCTTTGATTCACAATTCCTTCCAAAAACGACAAGACAATTCCTTACTCTTAAAAATAATATCGGGATTAAGAGCAATATCCTCCACTTCCGCCCTTTCATCCCCAATATTAATATCCTTGACACTATCCTCCACATTCAAATTCATCCTACCAAACACCTCTTTATTCCACCATTTAAGCTTCTCTTTTAAAAGTCTACGTTTTTCTTTTAAAATAAAGTCTCCTCTTCCCTCCACCTTAAACTCATTCCACTCTTTTTCCACAAACGAAATAAAGGAATCGAAAGAAACCCATTCATTATTAAATTTGAAAGGTTTAGGTCCCCAATTCACAACATCCTTAACAATCCAAATAGGACAATGGTCTGAGATATCTCTTTCCCTAATAAGTTGACCCACCACCCCCAATCATTTATTAAGGAATCCAAAAGTAAGAAACAATTGATCCTACTCATCGCCTTACCATCCCCACTATACCACGAGAACCTATTTCCTTTACAAGGAGTATCTACCAATAAGCTTTCTTCTATAAACTCCGAAAACTTTCTCATCTCGCTGTTCTCCTCCACCCCACCCTTCCTTTCCTTTCTCTAAAACTTTTTATAGCATTAAAATCACCCCCAAATAACCACTCCCCATCACAATATTTCTTCTTAAGTTCCAACAAAGTCTTCCACAACGCCTTTTTTTGGGAAAAAATACAAGAAGAGTATACATTAACAATATAATAGTTTTTCGACCTCCACACCATCTTTATCCCCAAGAAACCTTCCCCTTTGAAGCTATATAACACCTCCACCACTCCTTCCCTCCATATAATAAAAAGACCACCCGAAAATCCCTCAGAATTGATAAAGGAATATCCAATATTTGTGTTACTCCACATGCTTTTAACTTTAGATTCTTGCATTTTGGAGATCTTAGTTTTTTGGACTAAGAAAATGTCTGCCATGCCCTTCTTGATTAAACACATAATTATTTTCCTCTTGAGCGCATTACCTATCCCCCTAATATTTATTTTAATTTAATTAATTAGATTTAATTAACTTAGTCAATTTAGTGTAATTTAATTAATTTAGTTAATTAGGTTTGATTTAATTAATTTAGTTATCTAGGTTTGATTTAATTAATTTAGGTAATCAGGTTTTCATCAATCACTAACCTAAATCTCCTTAACCCTGATTTTTTTCAACGCGATCTTCTCTTCTCATCCCATATTCAATGAATGTCGCATGCTTGTTCTTTGGTTTTACTTATTTAATTTCTTATTTAAAATTCTAGAAATTATGTATAGGTCGCTTATTCAATTTTGATGTAATAGTTAATTAGGCTTTTATTTCCTTGCACTTTACTTTCCGCATTTCCCCAACAGGTTTTTTATTGTAATCCCCCTCCCCGAAGCCTTGTAATAGCGTAGGAATTTACTTTCCGCAAAGTATAAACTGCTATTAAACTGGGTGGTTAGTAATTTAGGGAGTGACAAGATAATCAATCAATCGCTAGCTAATCTTAACTCAAAGATAAATATATGAACATAATCACGTGATTGCTACACACACCCATCATTAGGGCAACCTCTCTTCCACTGCCTTCTCGAATAATAGTCAAGTCCCTTCGAGCGTAGGGATACCTTAGCTTGCTGCCTTAGATTCAAATTATCATAGTTCCTCAGAATAAAGATCATAGTCCCTTCGAGTTGCCTACGATAAAATGATCTCGTCCCTCGATGTTGTCTACAAAAATGATGATCGTCCATTCGAATGCTAAGGTATCCTTACTGGTTGCCTACAAATGACGATTCACATCCTTTCCTAAAGACTTCATGACTTTCTTATGGTATGGATAAACTTATGGTAAACGATGATTACACATCCAATGAAAAAACTACCTACCCTTCTTATGGTATGGATAGCCCTTTCAAATGAAAATCTTAAAGAACAGAAAGACATTAAACTTAGGGTAGGTGCTTTTAACTGCTTACTCACTATTCAAACTCAAATTACTTTTCACACCCCTTTTTCAAATAAATTAAAAAAGGCTACGCTTATTTACAAGCTAAAGTCCTTATTCAACTATTTTCAATTCACACACGACACTCTTTCAAACAATTCAAACAAACAAGTGAGCTAAGCAGTTAAAAGTCCATGGATAACCATGGATACAAAGGGTGCTTACACCTTCCCTTTGTATAACCTACCCCCCGAACTCAAAATCTTTCAAAGGTCTTTCCTCTTCTTTTTGCCTTTCCAATTAGATAAAATAAAAGTCGGTGGCGACTCTTGCTATCTGCAACATTTCAAAAAGTCAGTTCTCCCACCGAGTTACAGCTGATATTTTCACTTTTTCAGATTAATTAGGTTATTCGAAGATCGATTGAAAAAAGGAAAGAAATCGAGAAGAAATCGTTAAAAAATCTAAAGAAATGAAAGGAGGTATAAATAGAAAAAGAGGGGTATTGAAGAAGTAGAACAAATTACAAGATGAAGGCCCAAGAACGAGCAGAAGCCCACCTCACAAGTGGAGGTGCCCGCCTCCAAGGCCACAAAGGCCCACGTCTCCACCACCCAAAGGTGAGACGCCCGCCTCCAAGGGGACTTGGGTCCCACGTCTTAAGTAATGGGAGACGCACGTCTCCAAATCTTCTCCAACTGAGGCCCCCGCCTCCATGCTTGAGGTATGACCCATTTTCCAAAGGCTTCCGTCTCCAATTACTTGAGACCCCTGTCTCAAGACTCATTCAAGTGCCTCCTATTTTCTTGCCACGTTGAACTTCACTAAGTGCTTGTATTTCAAGAACTAAAGACCGAGACGTGCAGATTTTTGAGAAAGGAAGTTATCACCATTCTCACTATATAAAGAAGGGAATATTCATGTAAAAGGGGTTGGACCATGCTTTGTCCTAACCATAGTTTTTTAGCATTGTTCTCTACATTCCAGCAATTTATTTTTCCAGCTTTATTTTTTCAGTCTTACTTCTTTTCCGGTTCTTTTCTCACAATAGTCTTTATACCGGAGACTATTGTGTACTTTATACTAGATCTAACCTTACGTTAGATTCTGGTTTTTATTTTCCTTGTTTTATTTTCTCCGTTCAAGCATCTGTACTCAAGTATTTTAAAGTTGAAGTTTAATTTCAATCTCATTTAATTCCAGGTTTCATATTTATAATAGCTTTGATTTAATTAATATTATTGCATGTTATCTGTCTGGATGTTATCAAATATGCTTGAATATACTAATTATGATTGTTTATGCATGTTTAACTTAATGAGTATTGTGGACCTCCGTTTTTTATTCGGGTCATACCTCTGCTCGGGAGAGATACGTGAACTGACTCTTTTTATCGCTTAATGCTTTCGCATTTTTGAAAATTCACAGAGTCGCCACCGACCTTTTATTTTATCCAATTAAGGAAAGGTTTATAAAAGAAACAGAAAAAAGACCTTTAAGAAATTCTGGGTAAGGGGGTAGGTTATACAAAGGGAAGGTGTTAGCACCCTTTGTATCCATGGTTATCCATGGGCTCTTAAGTTTGCTTAGCTCAATTGTTTTTTTTCGATCGCTTTTCAATTGCTTTAGAATGCTCATATGTGGTTTCAAATACCTTTGTAAATTGAATTTTGTAATGATTCGTGTGCGGATGTATACAAAATGCTTGTTTATCTTTCGAAAGATGTTTTGAAAAGAACGTTAACTTTGTAATGATCCGTGTTTGGATGTATACAAAATATTGTCTTCTTGAAAAGTTTTATTTTGAAAATCAACAGTGTATGAGAATTTTGTTTGTTTTGATTTGAGCAAGCAAACTAGGAGGTCTACCCTGAGTTGTAAGGTCTTTATCCTATTTCCTTTAAAAATCTATCCTTTCACCGGATACAAACAAAAGATTCGATTTTGTACTCAAAACAGTGGAATTTTGACTTTGATTTTGAAAAGAATGAGAAGGGATTACCTGAAGAGGTGCAAGTGTGATTGTGATTGAATTCAGATATTTTATCTTTGAAGTTAGTGATCTAACGGTTCAATTTTATCTTTGACATACACGCAGTTTATATTTGCTGGAAATTAAAATGCGGAAATGTAAAGTGCGGAAAGTAAATCTACGCTATTACATCGATTGTGCTGGAAATTTAAACTAGCCTATTTACATGAATTTGACATCCTATACATTTATCTAGGAATTTAAATTGCAAGAAAAATAAAAGGGCATGTTTTTGGATTTTTTATGATTGATTTTAATTAATTAATGTATGATTAATTAAATCAAAATGAAAAAAAAGATGAAAATAGATTTAAACCTAGAAATTAAGTTTAAAATATGTACAAAATATTTGTCAATTAATTTTAAAACAAAACTAATTTTTTTTGGAATTTTTGAAATTGATTTGAAATTGATTAAGTTAATTAAAAAATAATTATGCAAATAATTATACAAATAATTAAAACTTAAAAAGAAAATTATTCAAAATATGTACAAAATTAGTTTATAATATATAAACAATATTTAACATAAAGAACAATTTTTTTTTTATGATTTTTTGATTGGTTAGAATAATTAAAAAGCAAATATATAAATATATACTAATTAATTATACAAAATATTGAAATTATGAAGAAAAATAAAATACTTTTATTTCAGAAAATAATATATTATTTTAGAAGTCTAAAAATATTTTTTGTGAATTTTTTGGATTTTTAAAGCTATTTTTAATTAATTTAACAAAGAAATTAAAATAAAAATAGAAAATAAAAGGATACTGATCAGGTGTGGAAATTAAGTGATGTCCATGGTGTGGATCACTCATATGGTGCGTTGGATGGGCTGGCTAGTGGATCTTGTGGCTCAGATCATGAGGGAACATGAGGCGCATGGATAAGGAGACAGCATGTGATCATGCAGAGTTTGAGAGTCCAGCGTGGGACCCATTCTAGTTGACCAGCAAATGAGGAGCATGGGATGTGCCACGCGTGCAGATAGAATGGTCAATTTTGACTGACGAACCACGCTTGGACGCGTGGTCGTCTTCAACCTCCATCTCCTTTATTTTTTCAAACAAATAGCGGGGGTTTTAAACCTCCTCTATTTGTACAGTAAAAACGCCATTTTTGGTAGCTTCATCAACCTGCAAAAATAAGCGTTAGGAATAAAAACAAATGACCCAGATCCCCTAATTAGGATGCTCTGAGTCCAAATATGACGTTGGTTTCGCTGTTTGAGTATTGTAGTTATGGATTCGAAGAGATCAAAGTTGGAACATGCATGAACACTTGTTAATGGCATAGAGCTATCCTCACGTGGAAACTAACATGTTGGAGCCCAGATCTTCCCAATAGGACCTCATGAACACATTAGGATGATTAGATTACATTGAGACTGATTGAATATAGGAAAACGGAAATTGATCATGTATGAATATGAAGAACACTATGCACGTGCTACGACTCTCATGGGACCATATTAAGGGTTCATTCTTACTCTATATGATCTCAAAAGATGATTGAAAGTGTTTGTTTGTATTGATATTGATTGGAAATATGAAAATGAAAATTACATAGTTTAGAGATTTTTGTGAGAATTATGATGTTTCTATGCTATGCTTGAGCTATCATTTCGTTCTCTCTCATTTGTGAAGTGTCTTGAACTATTTTATAGGCCATGAGTGCTTAAAAAATAAGCTAAGAAGCATTCATGAGCTTTGTTGGAATCTTGACTTTTCAAGCTTAAAATTTAAGCCACCATTGCTTGATCTCCACACCTTTGCTCTAGGCTTTCCTTGCAGCTTCCTTGCTGCATAATTAAGTCCCATGTGGAGACTTTAGCTTAGAAAATAAGCTATGCTTTATCCTTCTTTTTTTTTCCTTTTTAATTTAATCTTAAATGATAAAATTAAATCAAAAAATGGAGAAAAATATTATGGGCTTGGTCTTGGTCGTGGGAGTCCCATAATATTATGGAAATGATGTTTGAACCATGAAAACTTGGCCCCTTTTGGAAAAAATGCATTTTTGAGCAATGTTGGTTTTATGCATTTTCCAAAATTTAGCCAACTTCAACAAGGTGTAAATCCCTCAATTTTTGTCATATGAAGGAGATCTTGCACTTTTTGGAAACCTAAAAGAGTCTTCTAACCAATGCCTTTGGTCTCATGTCAAAATGATTTTTGATGCTCCTTGTGTGTCCTTTTGAAAAAAGTGTCTTTTTGTTGACTTTGAAAATGACCTGTAATGTCTTTGATGATATTTTTCAAATGGTGAATGAAATGACCATGGGATAAATTGCATTTGAAATATAATTGAATTTCCTTCAAAATGAGCTTTGGTTTGAATTTTTTGGATGAAGGATGAGAGAGTTATGACCAGTCAAAGTTGAGTTGACTTTTCAGGCAAAAACCCTAATTTTGAATCTTAGGGTTTTGTTGATTTTTGATCTTTTCTTGATGAATTATGATCATCCAATGATCAAATGATGAATCCTTTGACAAAATATGGACTTTGACAAAAAATTTCATTTTTGACTGTCTGTTGACTTTTTTGGTCAAACGAGTCGTCTGTTGACTGTTTGAGCTGCTGACGGTGCGTCTGAGTGAATTGAAGTTTGAAAATTTGTATGATGGTACTTTGAGATATATGGATGTGTATGAAATCCATTTGAGGTCTCAAAACTTGTTTCTCCTGTAAAAACAAGAAAACCCTAGTCAGGGACTGTTTATGTAGGAGACAGTTAAGCGTACCTGATTTTTGTGCAGTGTTGAGTCTCTGTTAATCGCGTGATATTCAGAAGACTTCTAGAACAAAAATCTTGGAATTTTTAATTGTGAAAGATTGATTTGATTGATGGTACAAAACACTGAGAATTGTACTGCCAGCAGTTTGGCTGTCAACTGACTGTTCAGATATTGACGTAGCAGTTAGAGTGAAAAATCAATAGTCAAAGTTAATTTTCTTTTTTGTTGTTTTTTTGTTTTTGTTTTATGTGAAAAATGAAAGTTTATTTACATGACTTGTTAGAAAAACACAGACATAATAAATAACTAATATTTACTGTATGCGGGCAAAATTACTGATAATAACCCTGAAAATCATTTAATGCACAGAAAAATGAATATTTGACTGGCAGAAAACACACAAAATATTATCTGAGTAATTAAGCAATATTATGACAAATAGTACAACATTTAATACTGACAGTACAAATATTACATACCATATTGAACAGTACGAATAAACGGTACATTTAAGAAATAAGAAATACGGCAAATTTTAAAAATGACGATTGATAACCCATGCTACAAATAGTAACATGTAGATGATTGGGAGCATAAGCATCCCAGGTCCACAGTGTTCCGGGCTATGTAGACAGAAGAAAGACATGATCACCGTAGCAATGGCGATGACCATAAGAAGACACGTTTCCCACCGCTTCGCCATTTTGTCGAGGAAGAAGAAAGGATGGATTATGAAGTGGAAATTTGAGAGATGAATTAGAATTTGATGTGAGATTTTATGAAAGAAAATGAGAGGTATTTATAGAATGGAAAGAAGGATAGAGACGTTGGGGAATGATGTGATTCCGTACAAAAGGAAAATTTGAGTGGAAGTAAGATTTGAAAGAAAGTGTATGATAGTGTTGGGAAAAAGAGAGATGTGGAGAATAAAGTTAGGATTTGATTTTTGAAAAAGAGATTTGAAAAGATTTTTGAAAATAATGGAATATAGTACAAAAATTATTGTGAAACAAAATATAATAATAATCTACTTGTTACCAGTGTAGTCGGAGTTTCCTGATTCTGCGCCTGCAAAAAGATTTAACTCTGTACCAATTGTGTCAGTACTATTTATCCGTAAATAAACAAATAGCATGTGTGAAGTAATAAACAGTATTTGGCGTTTGCGTAAGAATAAATTCAACTGCAAGCCAAATTACTGTATAAGAAAAATTCTAAAAACTAAGTATTTCATATGTCAGGATATTTGAAATAAAAATCCATGATTATATGAGACTCTTAATTTTCAGATAGGATTTTTCTTGAAAAAAGATGCGGGCAAATTTTGGGGTATAACAAGTATGTTTAGTTAAATCGATCTAGTATCAGTATGTAAATTAATCTAACCGAAGGGATCCGAAATAAATTGTCCTAAATAATATTTTATTGAAAATCACCTTTTTCTAGTTTTAGTGTCAAATTGAATTTATAAAAGTTTATAAAATCAACAGAGCAAAAGTTTGAGATTTTAAAACTAGACTAAGATTAGAAGTCAACAGAGCGATAGTTTGAGATATTTAACCGGATAGTAGACATTGGACAATAAATTTAAGGACAGCGAGAAAGTATTAAAACTAATTAGATATTTATTTATTTTCAAAAAGTGTTTTTAAACTCGGCGGGACAGCGAGAGCGTACGTTAGGGAATATTAGCATAATCTAAGTCAATCGAGCGAGAGTTTGAGACAAGGGTATTTAAGTAAATAATATTAACATGAAAAGGGCATTTTATTAATTATGTTGTTTTCAAAAAGCGTTTCTAAATCCGATGTGACAACGAGAGCGTACAATACGAGTTAGGAGCATAGTCTAAATCAATAGAGCAAGAGTTTGAGAGGAGGACTTTTATATTAACGTATTTAATAAAGATTTTTGATTTGATAAAGAACCTGGCCAATGAAACTTTGGATCACCTAAGTTAGACGAATTACATACCGATATCCGCATTAATATTTTATCTAGATTTAAGATTTTAGTTTCCCCTTTACGAACAATTGAAACATCACTAGCCTTAGCTTTACATAGTAACCTTAGATAACGATAGATCGATTCATAGTCCTTGTGGATTCAATATCTTTTAAAACTACACGACACGAGTGTGCACTTGCAGTCTTCCGACTAATAGAGACATAAAGTCGCGATCAAGAAACTATAATTGGCCAGAGCATCAACCAACTGATTCACTTCCTTATGAATATGCTTGATTTCCACCTCCCAATCTAACACACATAAACTAATGATCTTTAACATCTTGCACCACAACTGTTGAATCTACCTGAATTTCCACCTTATCGAACTTTAAATTCATAGCCAGCTGCAACCCTTCATATAATCCTCAAAGCTCCTCCATATAAGGATCCCCTCGCCCAATAAATTTGGAGAACCCAGAAATCCATTATCCTACATCCCCTCGAATGACTCCACTACAACTAATGATGCCATTTTTACAGGCTCCATCTATATTAATGCATATCCATCCCCTCTTAGAGAATTCAAAGTCAACTTGTAACGCCATACCTTTCCCCGTTAAATTCTCCTTCATTATACCTTCTGGCAACCAGACATGTTCATCCTTTCTATAACCGTCACCCAGGGAAAGAATTGCACCAATTTCACCTAAAATATCTATAGGCAGTCAAACCGCCAGTAACCTCCAATTCCATTGGCCATCTTGAACAAAATTAGCCACCTTGTCATGCAAGCAATTAGCTGGGATATACAAATCATAGTCCACTAATCTCGTCCCATCTTTCTATTCAAACATCATGGGATATGTCTATTTTCTTGCCATCATAAACGATCCAGCCTACGTTATCCTCCAAAATTGTCCAAATCTTAACAATACTCCACCATTAATGTGAGTATCTCGATTTCGCAATAATCTCGTCATTACCACTGTTGCGATGATACTTACCTCTTAAATCCTGACACCACATTTCCTGACCAGTATTTTGAAGTGTTACATTTTGAAATTCTTTTCTCAAAGTGTAGTATATTGATATTTTTGTTTCAAAATAATGGCATTCGAGTAAAAAAATCATTTTATGATTAGTCTAATTTTATGTTATGTTAAAATGGGACCAAAGATATTGTTTTTATGCTAACAGTAAATATTGGGTTGGAATCTTCTAATCTCATTGTTGGCGTTGATTTCACAAAGAGCAATGAGTGGGCAAATGTTATCTCTTATTCATATTTTCATGCTCAAATCCAGTATCTGTATTGTATGAATTTCAAAGATTAATAAATTTTTCACTTTATCTTGGAAGAGTTAATTCAATCGAAAAAGTTTATATCACATTGTAAGTGGTCAAAATTCCTTGAAGAACAATCAATCTCTATTATTAGGGTCAAAATCCTTAAGAATAAGCAATCTCTATTATTGGGAAAACTGTATTTACTTTTTTTGATGAAGATAACTTAATTCCATGTTTCAGAATAGGAGACTGTAACTACTGATATGAAACTAACTAAGTGCCTTTATCATTGTAGTTATTCCCTCTGTCTCTAAACGATAACCTCTTTAGAAAAAATTAACCTATAAATATAAGTATATGTATACTAGTAGTAGTATTATATATGAAATAGTGATAATAAAGTGAGGAATTAATTTATGATGAGAGGTATAAATGAAGATAATAAATATTGTGGATTTTGAAAGACTAGAAGACATTGTGGATTTTTATCATTTGGATTAATTAAAGTTTGATTGAAGTTTTCATTAGTGATTGTTGAGACTTAATGGTACTTGTTTTCCAATTTTAATTCATGCCTATTATACTTAAGCAGCCTATTATACTTAAGCATTATGTATACATGTGCTTACATACTCCATGGCATCCCTAAGTAGCATAGTGTTCTTATTTCACTAAAACAATACTGCCTTCAAGACTCGTAAATATGCCACTCATTTCATCAAATTGAAAAGTTAGTAGAGTATGTAGTAAACATAACAACATGACTACATATCTATACTATAGTTAGTTTAAAGGTTTTAGTGAACATCTTAAATTAAAACACATAAGTTTAATAATACAAAAGTAAAATAAATAAATAAACTAGTAAGGAACATTCTTTCTTTCTTTGGGTGTAATTCGGTGGAGGTTGTGTGGAGGGAGGTGACGGTTTGGATTGGAAAGGAGGTGGGAGAGTTGGAAGAAGGTTGTTTATCAAGTTTCTCGGATTGGTCCCTTTTTTGTAAAAAAAAAAAAGGTGAAAGGAGGAAAAATAGGAGTGGTTTGGTTAGCAACCGTTTGGTTTCTTTGGTTAACTAGGAACGGTATTTGCTTTAGAAATGAAGTTTGGAACGTGAATAATACGGTATGGAGTATTAAATCTTTGACTTGGAAATGAAGCTTTATAGAGGAAATTACACATTCCATTTGTAGTTTTTACGAATTTAACAAAGATCCGTTGTTATATCTTTTGTAAGTCTAATTGATTTGTAATTTCTCCTTTTTTTGGTGGCTCTTTTTCGTTCTTGTGTAAAAAGATTTTGAGAACCCTTAATTCTCCCTATTAATATATCTAATCCGCTGTCGCGCGCGGATCAAAAACGAGTATTTTGAAAACGTAGTTTAGCGGTAACGACAACTCGGATATCGTTCTCACAAGGATTCTTGTTTCGTTACTAACTAATATAAATGAAAGTGAGGGTTTATGGTTTTAGAATCAATTTATAAAACAGAGTAAAATAAGTGATTATCAAAATAAGCTAAACGGCTAATCCTACTGATTCGGGTTCCGACTTATCATCGGTTATAATAACACCAATCCCTAAACGGCTTCGATCCTATTCGATTGTGAGATTAATCAGACAAGCGCTTATCAAAATCATACGAGTTATGTTCCTGTTTACCGAATTAAGCAAACGGTTAAGAATATGACGAGTTAACGAATTAAGCAAACGATAACACGCAATTAAATTTAGGAACACGCATACAATCGAATTTAATCAATTCTATCATATGAACAACAATCGAATTAAGCAAACAATTGTAATCAAATTAAGCAAATGATTTCATAGAAAAGAATTGAACAGAAATCAAATTAAATTAGTATTAGAATAACCTCAAAGCAATGGAACCCATAAGCAGCAGGATTTGCCTTCGGGAATTAGTTCTTCATTCTGATCATGAAACCAAAAGTAAAATTTGTGGCAAAAAAGGTCCCTGTATTCTAGCGGCTGCCAACCCTTATAAAACAAAATAAGGTTTTCTTCTCTACTAACTAAAACTGGGTCAAAAACATAACCCAAGCCCATAAACTAATGATCCAAAACTAAATAAAACTAATGCTGCAGCTTCAAACGAAATTCTAGAAAATATGCGCTCCGAATCTGACTTTGACTCCAACATAAAAGTTGTAGCTCTTTCTCTTAGCTTTCCGGCGATTATTAGAACGCCTCAATCGGACTCCCGGAATTCCAGTTATGATTGTTTCCGTGCAGACTGCTAAAGCTGAAAAATAAATACGAAAATCAAATAACAATAAAAATAATTTAAAATATAAAAACATTATAAAATACAAAAATAAGACAAGCAAACCATGGAAATGTATAAGTACAACCGTAGAGGAATGTGCATCAAAATGCACTGATCAAATTCCCCCACACTTGAAATTTTGCACTCCGAGCAAAATGAAAAACAAAACAAAGAAAGCAGAAATACATCAACAGTTACTCATCCTAGGCTACCAATCTTCTTCGGGTAAGTTGGCATCGACAGGTACTAATCTTGCACACTAAGGACATCGTAAGAACACTAACCACAGATATGCAGACATAAGCCTTCTAAATACACAAACCAATTCAAATCATATTATTATACCATAGCCTAACTTACTCATCCTTTTTGCTCTTTTTCATTCAAGCGCAATCACATTAAGCCCGTTATCTCCACACACTCATAGTAAGACTACCGGTTAGTGACTCTGATCTTTTTTTGCATGGGGTTCTGGTACCTAAGTGGTATACCCCTTTTATTCCCTAATTGTAGTTGCGGGGGATCGGACCGTAATCCTCCCTACCAAGTTCAGCACCAGAAACCTCTGAACCAACTAACAAAGGGACCTGAATTTTTTTTTGTAGGTTCTACAACCGTTGGGTTAAGTGACCGGGTGAGGGTCACCAAACTTAGAAGGTGCATTCTTTTTTTTTAAAATAAAACTTGGATCACTCACTTATTTTCATCGGCTTCCTTACGTAGAGCATGTGTGATATGGTGCCGACTGCAAAGATAAACTACTCAAGAGCTATTAGAAGATGAGAATTCAAGGTTATGTCATAATAAGTATTCAAATTAAATTCCAAATGCAGGAAACTTACGGTGTTAAGACGATATCGATCTTGTGAAATTTTCCCAAGTCTCCACAAACTTACCTCAAATTAATCTATAGCCTAAAACTTTCAAAAGATGCATTCTTTTATTATAAAAAAAACGAAAAACAAAACAAAACAAAGAACAAAAGAAAAGAAAATAAATGATTCCTTCCCCCACACTTAAAACATGCATTGTCCTCAATGAAAAGACATAAATATTAAAGTAAGAGGGGGAGAAAGGAAAGAACACACCGGAGTAGTCAAGGAGGATAGGTGATCACATAAGCAGCCTTTTCTAGTGAGGGATCTTCTACATTCTCTTCTTCTAAAGTGGGACTCTCATGGGGTAGCTTTGGGTAATGTCCATTGAACTTGGAATTGTTATTAGTGCCTTCGCCTTTTATTCCAGGATCAAAGAAGAATCTTTGATAAATAAAAGTGTTGAATGGGCACGTGATCTTCTTTTCCACAACATTAGAGATCAAAAGATTGAGGGGTTGACCCACTAATTTTGTTTCATCTTCCCCTTCACTTGAGACCCTATGCAAAATCGTAGATGGGCTAATATGATAAATTTCAGTCAAAGTCCACCTAATCACCTTCTTATGCTTCTTCAAAACCTGCAACAGTTTATTTTCTTGATCAAAATCAAGGTTATAAGAAATTATAATCGGGAGTTTTTCATTACTCTCTAAATAAGCGTATTTCAAATTTTCAGGAAGTTGCTTCAGCTCGGGGGAAGGTGGCTGCTCAATGGAAGGAGTGCTTGAGGTTGTCAGGATGTCAAGAGTATCAGGTGCATGAACAGCTTCATCGATAATAACTTCACCTGTAGTAAATATGTTACCCTGCAAGGCAGCATCAATCTCACCACATACAACACAAACGTTAGTGTCAGTACAATCAGAACATGAGTAAACATCATCAAAATCAGATAGTGATGGAAAATCAGATGCAAGCAAATCATTACGATTATCATCAACATTTTCAGAAAGCGACTCAATTTGAAAAATAGAATTCTCTTCCCGGGGTTGTTGGTTTGATCCTTGAGCTTGCTTCATGGCATTCATCAAAGTGGAAAGCTGTCTAATCTGTGCTTGCAAAGTCTGAAGAGTAGAATCTATTTGTTGTTGATACTGGAGATTATTCATAGCCATTTGCTTGACAAGATCCTCTAGTGAAGGTCCGGAAGATGCGAAAGTGGTAACTTGGGGAGTGAAGAATGTTTCTAAGAACACCATTTTGAGATCATTCCAACTTGTAACAGAGTTAGGCTCAAGGTAGTATAACCAATCTTTTGCAGCACCTTGAAGTGAGAACGGGAAGACTCTCAGCTTGATATGGTCTTCTGTTATTCCTTTAGGTTTCAATAGTGTAGAACAAACAATCTGGAATTCCTTCATATGCTTATGTGGATCCTCACCTGCAAGACCACTAAACCTTGGCAACAAGTGTATTAAACCAGATTTCAATTCAAAGGGAACAACAACATCATCATATTCAATACATAAACCATTATAATTAACATCAAGTGCAGCTAGCTGCCTTAGTGTTCTTTGATCAACCATGTTATCAAAATCAAGTTCAGAATCAAAATCAATTAAGCAATGCAGCAACAAATGCGAAAATGCCAACAATGTCCTATAACAGCCATAAACAAATAGAATGAAGGAACACGATTAAAATAAGTTCAGAAAAATATGAAAACACAAAATTTAATCTAATTAGATGAAATAAGAATTTTAGGATTTTTTTTGGATTTTTTCGACTCTATGAAAACAGTAAAAAATTCATTAAAAATAGAAAAACGATGAATTTGGCGATTTGGGGTTGAATTCCCTTACTCTTCTAGGGTAAGGGAGATTAAGGGAGTATTGATCGCACAATTTTTCTGCTCCCAATAGGCAAAAACAGATTATCGATTAGACTCAATTTCCAAAAAAAATCGTTTTTCCGACTCAAAACATTATAAAATACAAAAATAAGACAAGCAAACCATGGAAATGTATAAGTACAACCGTAGAGGAATGTGCATCAAAATGCACTGATCAATATCCTTGCTTACACAAAAAAAATAAATAGTTAAAAACATTTCAAATGACAAGTTTAGTTAAAGAAATAAAGAAACTATCCTAAATAATTAAGAACATCTTGCACTAATTTTGGGTCGCATTTTAATTTTTGTCGTTCCAACATTTCTTTGTGCATATGAGGAATCTTATACTTATTCGAACCTCTTGTTTTCATGATATTAATCATGCACGATTGCAGACTTAAAAATAAATGATTTGATTTCACCATTGAAAATTCTTGAAATGATTTCTCAACTGCTTTCAAAAGACAGTTGATAGATTTAGGCGACTCCTTTTACTGCAAAGATTGATTAGCGCTAAAAAACCAAGATCTAAAATATTTAAATCTGAAGAATTTAGAGGTTGACAAATCATTCGGATATCAAAACCATCTTGTAAAGCTACTCTTCGAAAATCATCATCATTACCATCAATGTGAGTTCTTGCATTGTCTTGTCAGATAAATATAGAATGACTTAAATCCTCTCTTGGCCATTTTGCTTTGATAGTAGGTAAGACTTTATCAAGCAAAAACGTCTTTATAACCTGTTTATCAACCGCGGTTACTGGTTTGGTCTCTAGTGTTCCTGCAATTCTATTAACACTAGGCCTCTTAGCCGACTCTTGGGTGATAAAAGGAAATATACCAATTTTTTCAGAAAATAGTTCAATTTTTCCATTCTATGGGATACATCACCATATACACCATTTTCTTTTCCTTGTTTCCAAATGCGTTGAATAGTATGTACGGTTACTGAAAATTGTGATGCCACCAATTTAGTCACCTTTTTTTTTCAATTTTCTTTCAATATTTTTTCCAAGAGAGATTCATATATGGTCTTTCATACATCATTAGACAACTTTTTTTCTTCTTCTAGAGTGAGTGTTTGTTGATGCTTCTAACAATTCTAATTTGCAACTTCATCCATGATATTTTCATCTATAAATTCGATAATATATTTTAGTTTTCTTGCCATAAATGTAATAGTAATAGTAATAGTAATAGCAAGCTTACTAAGTAAATATTATTATAAAAACATTCCATTGATAAAGAAATATTGAATGTTGCATGAGCTTGACTTTGATTAATGTCACCATTTAACTAAAATAGAAAATCCAAAGTTGTAAAATAAGAAGTAACATATAAAAATAAAAATATATATTAATTTACAAATAAATAATTTATACATATCGGTATTTAAATTTGATTCATGCAATATGTCTTCCATATGTATGTCATCTTCCACAAACAATTCATCATTTAAGTCAATAAAAATAGAGTTTGATAGTACTATGTGAGCATCTAAACTTTCATTAACATCAGGGTCGGTCGGATTGAGATCCTCTCACGCTTGTTTTCCACTGCTAAGCGGAAAATAAAAATAAAAATATATGTCATCCATATAAAAATAAAAATATATATTAATTTACAAATAAATAATTTATACATATCGGTATTTAAATTTGATTCATGCAATATGCCTTCCATATGTATGTCATCTTCCACGAACAATTCATCATTTAAGTAAAAAAAAAAAATAGAGTTTGATGGTACTATGTGAGCATCTAACCTTTCATTAACATCAAGGTCGGTCGAATTAGATCCTCTCCCGCTTGTTTTCCACTTCTAAGCATTCTGCTTAAATCTCAGCCTTTCATTAAGAGTTTTTCTCTCTCATACAAACTATTTCTTTCTATTTATTTTTTAAAAAAAATAATTTCAACCCTTAGATTAGACCAGGAGGGTGTTACCCTAGGATTTCGACTTACCAATAAATGGGCAACTGGGGCTCAAAATTGGTAATAGGGCCTCAATTTGGTAAAAAGGCACTAAATTGGTAATTGGGCCTCAATCAAATATCTACATTGCCATTTGGGTCGAAGCGGTTCGACTAAGTAATGCTTAGTAGTCGAAGCTGTTCGACTAGGAAGATTATCAGAGGCTTCAGCGTTCGACCAAAAGTATGCGAAGACTTAAGAATTTTGCTGCAGAAACTGAAGTGGAAGTCGAGAGGTATTAGAATTTAAGAGGCAGTTTCAAGCAGTTTTCTGGCAGTTCTCACAGGACGCGTGGAAGTCTCACAATTGAAGATCTTGCATGTCGAAAACACGTGTTGACTGATAACCAGTCGACTGTTAGTAGTAGTTATTTTATTTTACTATTTAAGCAAGTTCCATAGGAATAGTTAGGGGTCCGCATTTTCTACATAAACACAAGTAAACTCAAATCTCTGTGCAAAAATGAGTGACGAGTGCAACCTTGGAATGTACGTATGCGTACCAGTTTAATTAATGCAATCATTTTACATTATATTTCATCTTTCAGTGCACATTTACTGCTTTTTTATTGCTTTGATTTACTTTAAAGCCTTTAATTTCAGTGTTTACTTTTACTTTAAAGTCACTATTTGCATTTAATACAAACCAGATATACATAATATAACAAAATAAAGCAATTAGTCCTGGAGTATTCTAGTTGACTCCGCAAAAGTAACCTTTAAAAAGGAAACTAGCGCTTGTTTACCATTTTTCTGGGTAAACAAATTGGCACACCCGGTGGGACACGTCAATTGTTGTTTGTTTTATATTTGTTAGTATAATAGTTATGTATGATATTAAGAAGTGGTCGGAAATTAACTAACATGGCTGAAGTTAATACAAATAATTCTGATCTTTCTGGAAATCAAGGAGGTGTTCTGACTGGAACAACACCACAAAATGCCGCAGATTCATCCCC
Source organism: Vicia villosa (assembly GCF_029867415.1). Classification (NCBI taxonomy): domain Eukaryota; kingdom Viridiplantae; phylum Streptophyta; class Magnoliopsida; order Fabales; family Fabaceae; genus Vicia; species Vicia villosa. Next base: position 178,500,074 of record NC_081183.1, read on the forward strand.
TGTTGAAACAACAAATACTGGAGGATCGACGGCAGCAATATTGGTATCATCACCAACGAATATACAGTCACCATTTAATCCATTACGACCGTCGTTTCATGGAATGCTGCCTCCACCAGGTTTTAACCCTCAGTTTGGAATGCCCACGTCTATGATGCAAGGTTTGCACACAAATCCTTCATTATATTCTGACAGCATGATGGCTACAAGCACATCAAATCTAGGGGGTCGACCTATAGGCATAGGGTATAATCACCAGGTTTTGCCATCTTTAAGTACTACATCAATGTTGTCAATTCGACAACAAATGGACGAAAGTAATCATGAAATGGTGAATGTCCTTACTCAACAAATGGGATCTGTTTTTACTCCCATGATAAATAACACGAATCGAAGTTATGAAATATTGGCTGGACAGATGGCCAGAATTGCAGATTTCTTTGGAGCGCCCCCACAACCAAACCTTTCGACTGCTCAAGGGTCAAATGTGAGAGGGGTCGAACCTATAGGACAAGGAGATCAAATTGAGCAAGAGATCCCTAGAATAGTACAAAGGCATCAAGATGCTGACCAGGTTCTTAGGAACATCCAGCAAGATGTCAATGTTGGACACAATAATATCTCTAATGTAGTTGAACAAATTTTAGTTCAGAATGGAATAAATGTAGGTTTGCATAGACCAAATTTCGTTTCCCCGCTGTCAGAATATGTAAGGCAAACAGAATTGCCTAGGGGTTGGAAAGTTCCAAAATTCACTAAATTTTCTGGTGAGACTGGCGAGTCGACGGTCGAACATATTGCTAGGTCCAGACAGAGGCTGGAGAAATAGCGAACGATGAAAATATAAAGATGAAGTATTTTCCAAGTTCTTTAACAAAAAATGCATTTACTTGGTTCACGACTTTATCTCCCCGATCTTTGTTCTCATGGAACCAATTAGAACGATTGTTTCATGAACAATTTTATATGGGACAGTCGAAAATTAGTTTGAAAGAATTAGCTGGAGTTAGGCGAAAGGGTACAGAACCAGTCGATGACTATCTAAACCGTTTTAGGTTACTGAAAGCTAGATGTTTTACACAAATTCCTGAACATGAGTTAGTCCAAATGGATGCATGTGGGTTAGATTATTTCATAAGGAAGAAATTAGACACCCAACATTTGAGAGATATGGCACAACTGGCAGATAGAGTACGCTAGGTCGAAAGGCTAAAAGCTGAAAAGGCCAGAGCTAGTAAATATCATAAGAAAGAAAAAATAGCTTATGTTACTACAAGTGAGTTCGACTCTAATAGCGACAGTGAATACAAAGAGGGAGAGGTCAACGTGGCTGAATTAAAGCCAGGGCCACCATATATCTGTAAATTGCTCAAGCCCTCAAAAGATAAAAATCTGATTGAAAGTAAAAATGAAAAATTTTCTAGTAAAACGTATTCATTCGATATAACGAAATGTGATGAAATATTTGATTTGTTGGTTTCTGATGGACAAATCATAATACCCCCAGGACTTAAAAATCCTCCTCTTGAACAAAAGAAAAAAAGAGGATTTTGTAAATTTCATAATTTCTTGGGTCATAAAACTTCTCAATGTGTCCTTTTCAGAGATTTGGTGCAAAAAGCTTTGAAAGAAGGAAGGTTACAGTTTGGAGAAAAGCCAAAGTCATCAATGCAAGTTGATACTGATCCTTTGCAAGTCGAAGAGGCTCACTATACTGAGCTTGCTGATGTGATGATGGTTGAGACTACTGCTGGTTTCGTTAGAACGCAAAACGGCGCTACTGATGGCAAAGTTTTGAACATGGTTTATCCTGAACCAAAAGAAAGTCTTTTGAAATTACTTGAGAGATGCCACAATAACAACTCTCAAGTTGGATTATGCCCAAGGTGTGATGCTGTTTTCAATGTCGATGCTGCAAACAAAGTGAGGTTCGACCCTCGTCGAGGCAAGAATCGTCAATTCATGTATACAGGAGAAAACAGTGGTCGAAGGGTTGGAGAATACAGGAAGATGTTTGAAAAACCAAGGACTTTCCGTCCCAAAACGGATGTCCCTGAAGACAAATGGTTGAAACCCATTAACTTCAGAGGTAAACGCCCAGAATGGCAGATTCAAGGCGATGGAACCAATGCTGAAGGTTCTTGGACGGATAGTGGATCTAAAAGAAAGGATTACATATCTCCAAACTACAAAGGAAAGAACCCCATGACTCGAACGCAGTGGAGGCGTTACCAAAGAAGCCACAAGAATGGACAAGAAGGTTCGAAAATGGTGCAGGCAGGATTTTCTCACTATCAGTCAAAACCTTTTCACAGGAAGTTGACTGAGGAGCAGGCTAAAATAGCAAATGAAAGATTAGCTGCTGGGATGATCCTAGGAAAGAAACTGATTAAAGAATTGGTTGACGATGATGCTCTGATCCTCAATACAGAAAAAGAGCCTGAGTATTCTCCACTGTCGGACGAAGAGGTCGATGACAACTTTGACATAGAGTCAGATGAGTTGCTAATCGACTGTGGAATTGTCTCTATACTTCCAGCGGAGTTCGACAGAGTATCTGAGGTATCTGAGAACGAAGATGATTTTCTTTCTGACGAGAATGTGGAAGAAACACCTGTTTGTTACTATGTAATGGGAAAAGGAGTGGTAGAAGAGCAAAAGGATGTGTTTGAGAGGCCAGGTCGAGGAATGATGTATCATTTGAAGCCTTTGTTCATAAGGGCGAAAATGGATGGTGTTCCAATAAACAAAGTGTTTGTTGATGGTGGGGCTGCTGTAAACTTAATGCCCTATTCCTCACTCCAGAAAGTAGGAAAGTCTGATAAAGACTTAAGACCCCATAATATGGTACTGTCGAATTATGAGGGCAAGACAAGTGGAATACTTGGAGTAATTCAAGTAAAACTAGCTGTTGGTTCGTCTGTCAGGTCAACCGTCTTCATGGTGATTGCTTCTCAGGAAAATTTTAAACTACTGTTGGGTCGATAATGGATCCATGGTATTGGGGCAGTTCCTTCCACCTTACATCAGCGTGTGGCCATTTGGAGACCAGATGGTATAGTGGAGAATATTGAAGCTGACCAAAGTTATTACAAAACTGAAAGTGGTCGCAGACACTTCGACCAGCATTTGGCAAATGTAGCTCCTTGCTACAAAGCAGAAGATGTATATCCTTCTGATGAAAGTGTGTCTAAGTATCTGAACTTAGACCCAAATTATGGTTTCATTTGGAATAAAGAAGATCCTAATGAACCATTGAACCATGAAAGTCCTCCAGAGCAGAGGACAACAGTCAAAGACGATGACCACTGAGTCAGAGTACCTGGCTCGAATAACGGCTTATTTGGCCGAAAACAAAGAAAGAGCGGCTTTAGAAGCCGAACTAGAGAAAAATATGGCGATTGAGGCCATGGTAGTAAAAAATGAAAACAATCAAGAAGTCGATCACCAAGTCGAACGACTCGACGGGATATACGATGACGAACCTTTAGGTTTCAAAATGGATCCATCAGGATCGGTAAAAAGGATGCAAGCTCAAGATCCTCTTGAGGAAATTGATTTAGGTGATGGAGTCATTAAAAGGCCTACTTATGTAAGTACAAGGCTTACAAGTGACCTAAAGACCAAGTTGATTCGACTTTTGAAAGAATACAAAGATTGTTTTGCATGGGATTACAATGAAATGCCTGGTTTAAGTCGACATGTGGTGGAGCATCGACTACCATTAAACCCAGGGAAGAAACCTATCAAGAAGCTTCCTAGGAGATTTGCGCCAGAGGTTATGGAAAAAATCAAAATAAAAATTGAAAGATTGCTGAAAAGCAAGTTTATTCGAACTGCGAGGGGATTTCCTGGGCTTCGTGGTTCACAAGAAAGGCATTGAGATAAACCAAAATAAGACGAAAGCAATCTTGGAGCTAAAGGCGCCAGAAACAAAGAAACAACTCCAGTCATTGTTGGGGAAGATTAATTTCTTGAAGAGATTTATCTTAAATCTAAGTGGCAAAACGAAGATCTTTTCACCACTTGTGAAGCTCAAGAACCAAGATCAATTCAAATGGGAGCAAGAACATCAACAGGCATTCGACAAAATAAAAGCTTATTTAACTAAGCCTCCTATTTTGTTACCCCCCAATAGGACAAAAAGTATGAAATTGTACATAGCTGCATCAGGCTCGACAATTGGGAGTATGTTGGCCCAAGAAGATGATAATGGCGTCGAAAGAGCTATATATTATCTAAGTCGAACCCTAGTAGATGCTGAAACTAGGTATAATGATATTGAAAAATTATGCTTATGCTTGTATTTCTCATGTAACAAACTTTAGCAATATATAAAGCCTGTTGATGTGTATGTGTCCTCTAATTTTGATATTATTAAACATATGTTGTCTAAACCAATTTTGCATAGTCGAATTGGTAAGTGGGCCTTAGCGCTAACTGAGTTTTCCTTAACATATGTTCCTTTAAAAGCTATGAAAGGACAAGTTGTGGCTGATTTTATATTCGACCATGGGTTAGTCGAACTGTCTGTAAATCAAGTCGAACAAACTAACTGGAAACTGTTTTTGACGGTTCTAGTCACAAAAATGGATCAGGCATTGGAGTCTTGATTATTTCTCCCAAAGGACTTCCAACAGAGTTCCATTACAAAATGAAAGAAGTATGCTCTAACAATGAGGTCGAATATGAAGCCTTGATCACTGGTTTGAAGGCCCTAATAGATTTAGGGGCAACACGGGTTGAGATTCGAGGTGATTCTGAGCTAGTGATTCGACAAATCAAAAAAGAGTATAAATGCATCAAAGAAAATCTAATAATGTATTATGCAATTGTGATACACTTATTAGAAAAATTCGAACATGTTGAGATCTTGCATGTACCAAGATCTAACAATTACATTGCCAATGAATTGGCACAAATTGCTTCTGGGTATAGAGTTTCTAAAGACAAGTTAGAAGATATGGTCGAGATCAAGAATAAAGAAACCCATGAAGTATTAGACAAATCAGGTCAATTGTCGACGTCAAAATTCGAGGGGGTAGGTGATAATGTTGAAAGTAAAGTTGAAAGTAAATATTTGTATGCCTTGGAAATTTTTGCCATCGACAATATGACTGATGCTGATTGGAGAAACCCATTGGTCCAATACCTAAATAATCCAGTCGGAGGAACTGATCGAAAGATTAAATATAGAGCTCTAAAATATGTGATATTAGGAAATGATTTATACAAGAAAACAGCTGAGGATATATTGTTGAAATGCTTAAGTGAAGTTGAAGCATATTTTTATATAAACCTATACTTCAAGAAATTCACATAAGAGAATAAAAAACTAAGAGATTATATTAAAATGGCTAAAAATTTGGCCAATCATTACAAAAGGTTCTTATAAAGCACATTGGCGATCATTACAAAATTATAGCCAGTCAGTCGAAAAAGAAATTACAAAGCAGGGAAATTGTTCCTAAAATAGGCTAACTTGGTTGACTCAAAATCAATCTTAGAGTCAAGTCGAGACAGGTTTTGTTTAAGCTGTCGAATGTTATTTTCCAACTTGAGTGCATTCTCACCATGACCAAGTCCTTTCAAGACTTCCTGGTTAATAATTTCAGGCAAAGGGACCTCTTCAGTTTGAGCCAAACTGATTTTCTCTTGCTCAAGATGTTGAATCTTTTAGTTGAGTTCATCAATTTGAGCTTTGTAATCAGCAATATTGTTGTCGATCTCGCCCTGCTTATCAGAAAACTTTAAAGTTTTCTCCTAAAATTCTTCAACCTTTTTCGTCGAAGCTGCACTGGCATCCCATTCTCTCTCCATTTCACGCTCTTTGTTCTTTGCCTGAAGGGTAATGTTCTTCTTCGTCATAAGGTCCCTCCAAAGTTGGTCGAAGTACGCCTCAAAATCAAAGAAGAATTGAACAACAACTGGTGGAAGAGAGGCTTTGATCAATAAATCTAAGATCTTACGAATTTCTCAACCAAGATGTTCAGAACTTTCAAGAACAGCGAGAAACTCAGGTTCGTTCAGATGGGTTTTCAGCTGACATATAGCTTCGACAAGGGAAGCAGCAATCTCAGCATCAGGATTGGTCGATTGAGCAGGAATCTCAAAAGAGCTTGGTCGCAGCTTCTGAAGTCGAAAGAGAGCCTCCAAAGGATTAGTTTTCTTCAAATCTAAAATCTCCTCCTGACTAAGAGAACTGTTGGAGTTAGTATCGTCAGCAATAGAATGTTGTTTTGACTGAGGAACTGCATTATGTTCTGGTCGAGGGACATCTTCAGCAATCTTTGTGGTAGGAGTCTGTTCGACGATGGGTTTGTCCTGAGGATCTGTTCGACCTCGACCTGGAGTGTTAGCCGAATCAGTGTTGCTTCCAAAAGCATCAGTCCTTTGAGGGCTAGAAGGATTGGAGTCGGGAGTAGCTTCAGCAATTTTTTCAGCAACCTCGACAATTTTCTCCTGAGTATGGTCGACAGTTGGTGCATTCTATTCAAGAAAAGCGTTAGAAAACAGAGATATTGAAAGAAATATATTAGAAGAGAGTGTTAAGTTACCTCCGTAAGAGTTTGAGACGAAGAAATTGTTGGAGCTGTTTGAGGTTCGACAACCACTTTGGGAATGTTTTTAATAATTTTCCGTTGCTTTGGTGGAGTCGGAAGCGGGGAGTTGTGAAAAAATGTCACTTTCATGATTTGGTAGAGAGGTAGTTTCCTCTGAGTCAGCAGAGACTATCAACTAAAGAAGAAGAAAAAATGACAATCAACAAAGGTTGAAATAGTATTGATGAAAGAGTAAAGGTCAAGATAAATACCTTTCTAACAGTTTTATTCTTCTTGGTGGTGGTGTTGCTCGACGTATTGGGACGTTTTTGACCTAATTTAGGAGCAGAGACTTCAACTTGAGTGGTAGGATCAGACCCTGAAAGGTCTAAATTTGAAATTATAACATTGCTATTAATAATAAAGAAACGAAAGCGAACGAAAAATACTTACTTATCGTAAGTTGATTCTCCAACTTGTCGAATGCGGTATTCAGTTTCTTGACAAAAGAATCTCCGTCAAAAAGCTGGTAATATTCAGACCACCACTCACTAAATTCTTTAGTGGTGAAATAGGAGTTTTGGAAGGTAAATGTTGGGTGTTCCAGAGATTGTTTGTTGTGAAACTTTAAACAGCCAAGATGTTGACGAGCCGTGAACAGTCGACCAGAATAACAAATGTCTTTGTCATGGGAATACAGGCTTTTGGGTAGCATCTGGCTCAAACCAAATTGTCGAGAGACCAAATTTGGTTGATAACTGACAAACCCATAGCACTTGCCTGTCGATTCAATACGGTGAGAGAGAAGCGTTGGAGTCAGAAAAGCAGCCCAAATAGCATTTAATTGAGCTCGAAGGGTTGGAGTATTTCCAGGGAAAACAACCTTAAACCAAGTTGGCCCAAAACATCTGTTGGAGAAAGGGGCCATAGAAGATATGAATGTTTTACATTCAGAATATAATCTCACATATTTGAGAAGGTTAGGCCTGTTAGACTCATCTTGAGGAGTTTGAAAAGCGAGTTTGACACCTTCGACCCTCCTATCATACATGACCTCCAGAACAGAACGAGAGACAGTATAGCCAACATGTGACTCGAAGGTGGCATTCAACCAATGTTGTAAAAGCCAATAAGGTCCCGACAGAGATAGCTGCTTTGAGGTTTCATGAAGGCGTTTGATCCTTAGAGATGCTATGCTTAAAGTATGATAAAGATAAGCGAGAAGAAGCTTACCTAAAGAGACCCTTCGACCTTCATGAATCTGAATAGCCAAAGGTATGTAAGCTTTGGCAATCTGAACTGATCCTGGACAGAACAGTTAGTATGACAGCCAGTAGGTGAGGAAAGCAACATGTTCTTCGTCAGAAACTTCTTCTATTGACTTATCAAAATGATCTTGCATATACTTGGTAATGGTAGCATTGGTGAAGTTGAAATTCATTTCTGTGGGAAGAGTTGGGTCGAAGATCTCACCCAATGGCGAAAGTCCTTTGATGGCAGCCACGTCGAAGAGAGTGGGAGTCATCATTCCACAAGGAAAGTGGAAGGTGTTAGTCGAACCTTCCCAGAAGAAGATCGAAGCAAGTAGCAAGGGAGGACAAACTCTATGACCAGTCCTGGATAATTGTATGATGTCGAAGATGCCCAATTCCTCCCATCTTTGTTGTTTTTTCGCTTGAACTTTGTTAAGCCAAGCCAAGTATTCCTTGTTACCAGGAGCTGGAGTTGAACGAAACACCCTAAGCGAAGGATCCATAAACTTCAAGTCGAGGGGACGTGGCTTGTCGAAAGCCACAGGCATGGTGGTTTGGAAACAAGGGAAGAAACCAGCGGTTTGCTCTGGGTGGTAACGGTGGTCTGGTAATGGCCCTGAGAAAGCCATTAATTTATCAATAATCTGAAAAGGGATTAACATCTGGTTTTGCCAAATGACGGCTTTGGCTTCAGAAAGGTTGGGTTGAGGAATGAAATCTAATCCCTGTTCTTCTTCTTCACGGGACATGATAAACCCTAAAGGGTTCGCACCCGTAGCGTACACAGTGGTGTTGGTGGTTGTAGCTGCCATTGTTGTGTATGAAAGAAGAAGAAGAAAATGGGTAAAGGTTAAAGGAAAAGAGATGATTCTTTGATGATTCTTTGATGATTCTTTCTGAAATGTATGAGAAGAGAAGTAAAACGAGAAGAAAGAAAGAAAAAGGAGAAAGAAGTTGTATATATATATATATATAAGCTGGTGGTGACGTCATTAGGAATCGTGCAAAAAAGAAGTTGTAAAATCAAAGGTCATGTCAAAGAAACGCTTTGAAAACTGGGTTCAGAAAGTGGGAGCAGTTATAGCCCATAACCTAGCGTTTAGGTAATAATTAGTGCCTGGAAAAATGAAATGTAATCATGGCGTAATGGAAATTAACAAAAGTCGAAACTCAAGAAAGAACTGAAACACCATCTTTTCTCTTTCCTAAAGTCAGTCGAAAGAAGTCGCTTGGGGGGCAATTTGTTACCCTAGGATTTCGACTTACCAATAAATGGGCAACTGGGGCTCAAAATTGGTAATTGGGCCTCAATTTGGTAAAAAGGCCCTAAATTGGTAATTGGGCCTCAATCAAATATCTGCATTGCCATTTGGGTAGAAGCGGTTCGACTAAGTAATGCTTAGTAGTCGAAGCTGTTCGACTAGGAAGATTATCAGAGGCTTCAGCGTTCGACCAAAAGTATGCGAAGACTTAAGAATTTTGCTGCAGAAACTGAAGTGGAAGTCGAGAGGTATTAGAAGTTAAGAGGCAGTTTCAAGCAGTTTTCTGGCAATTCTCACAGGACGCGTGGAAGTCTCACAATTGAAGATCTTGCATGTCGAAGACACGTGTTGACTGATAACCAGTCGACCGTTAGTAGTAGTTATTTTATTTTACTATTTAAGCAAGTTCCATAGGAATAGTTAGGGGTCCGCATTTTCTACATAAACACAAGTAAACTCAAATCTCTGTGCAATAATGAGTGACGAGTGCAACCTTGGAATGTACGTATGCGTACCAGTTTAATTAATGCAATCATTTTACATTACATTTCATCTTTCAGTGCACATTTACTGCTTTTTTATTGCTTTGATTTACTTTAAAGCCTTTAATTTCAGTGTTTACTTTTACTTTAAAGCCACTATTTGCATTTAATACAAACCAGATACACATAATATAACAAAATAAAGCAATTAGTCCTGGAGTATTCTAGTTGACTCCGCAAAAGTAACCTTTAAAAAGGAAACTAGCGCTTGTTTACCATTTTTCTAGGTAAACAGAGGGACTGATGCACCAAACCAGCAACAGAGGATCCGTTTCTGGGTCGGTCCTAGGAGTAGGCCACCAAGACTACCGCAGAGGACCTCACATTTTTATTTCATATTTATAAAATTGTATTTCATTGTTTTTTTTAATTTAATTATATTATATACTAATTAAATATTAACATTTATTTAAAATATATAATAACAACAATTATTTAAAATGTGTATTATTTGGTTTGTTAGTTTAAAAATCAAACACATAGATAATATATTTTTAAAATTCTTTAATATAATAGGAGATTTAATATCTAATTATTTTTTTTATTATTTTTCAATTATGATTTTTTTTTAAATAATAAGAGTAGTTAGATGAGTTAGTTTTATTATCAATTAAAATAAAATTGATTATAATAATATGATATTTTACACCCTACAACATCTAATCTAAAATATATTAGTTTTGAGAGAAAAAAATATTTTATTAGAAATATTTTATTTAAAATTTCGTCTCAGGCCTCCCGAAGTGTTGGGCTGACCCTGATTAACATCACCATCTACATGTGTGTATAATAATCAACAATTAAAAAAATATAATTAAAAATATATAAGAATATGAACATAAAAAAGGCTTAGGTAATATTTCACCTATTTTGTGTTATCATCTTCCAATAATACTTCATTATCAAGATCAAATGGAAAATAATTTGATAAAAAAAATTGAATTGATGAAGAAGAGCTTTGATTTATATTATATCAAATATCAAATTCATTACGAGTACTACATAATTTATAGATTAATCATGTGAAAATTTTCCAAAATTTGGAGGTACAGTTAAGTAGAAAATTTGGCGGTACTATTACAAATTTGGCATGCCGGGATGAATTTGCTAATCGCTTTAAAATATTGAAACTTGATTTCAATTTGGCTTTTGTATTTTACGTTTCTAAAACACATTTCTACTGCTTTCTTGTGAATTTTCTTGAGTGTCTTTACAAATTATTTTTTGACAATAAATACTCTTGCATGTGTGTCATACATTGACTACTTAAATAAGTTTCTAATGAGGTTAGTTTAGTAAAATTCATAATTTTATTAATAAATTTATTCTTTTTATTCTTAATATGATGATCGGTAAGTCGATGATCAAAGTTGCTTTGGTGAGGTGACAAGTGTTATCTCTTAATATTTTCATGCTCAAAAATAGTATCCCGTGTTGTATGAATTTCAAAGATTAATAAATGTTTCACTTTATTCAATCAAAAAAGTTTATATCACATTGGAAGTGGTCAAATTCCTTAAATGCGTCTATGTCTAGCAATATGTTTGATATTTTTAAAAAGTTCAAAAAACAATACGATCTTATATGCTAATGTAGTATATTGTTTTTTAAACTTTATTAAAATATCTAACATATTTCTAGATATAGACGCAACCCTCCAAAACCATCTCTTTCAAAACCCTCTAAAAACCAACTCCCAAACAATCCCTAAAAGAAAAGTATTTACTTTTTTTTTTTACCAAGATGAAGATAACTTAATTCCATATTTCAGACTAAGAGACTTTAACTATGAAACTAACTAACTACCTTTTTTATTGTAGTTGAGTTTTTTCCGACTTACAAAAATGATTGTTTCCTTTGCATCCATTATTTGTCAGCATCTACCCATGATCAAGATGTACTTAACTTATATTCAGAAGATCCATATAAATTGTTCCTCACTCAAACTTCCTAAACCTATTCACCTATTATCTTAGATTGGTTTTTATCTACAAAAATCCTTGCAATCATAAAACAGGACCGACGAAACTGAAATGTTGTAGTTGTACCACGAAAGCATATTCATATAAAAATAAAAGAAACTGAAATGTTGTAGTTGTACTACGCAAGCATATCATAGCACACAACATCTTGTAGTAGATGTTAAAAACTAATTGTCAATATTCATTGTTTCTGCTCAAATGCTCAGCATGTTAAGAAGCATTGATACAGAATGTGGCCACCTAAGCCCAAAAGAACAAAAGACAATAAAACGCATATCAATAGCTTTGGTTTGACGAGCACATATCAATAGTTTTGGTTGAAAATAAATGGAGGAATTTGACCGATAACATTCTTTTCGACTGTCCACCATTCTGAGCTTCAGAAGACCTGAACAAATCATCATCTGTTTCCAGTCAGGCACAAACTCAAAAATTATGCTACATCCTCATCCTTGAGTTGTAGAGTTTTAAAATTAAGGTTGCATGAAATGAGGCAAAAAAATTTAAAAAAAATAAAAATAAAGTATATTGAGAGATAGTTTGATTAAATACAAAACTAAATGGTGTAAATTAAATTTTATATAGCTCTACGAGACCACCAAACCATGAAAAACATTCAATCAGAGTATTAAAAGACAATGACATGAATAGAGTTTAAAGAAGAAAAGAAACAAATTCCGATATTATAAAAAGTGAGGTCTAAAACATTAATACCTGGTTAGTCTTTTTTGATGGCACAAGAGATGACCTCAATGGAACGATCAAACTTCTTCTTAACACTGGCCTGGAAAATTGTTGGGGAAGCATCATCTTGTTTTTTTGCCTTAAAGGTAATATAAAAATATCCAGGAAGCAAACGGTTTGCCTTGACGAGGCTATCAAAATCAAATTTTGGATCCTAGATAAATAAGAAAATTAAAACAACAACAATAATAATAATAAGAATAATGAATGAGTTTTGTAATGGTTTAAAACCTGATGATTGTGTTTGTTGAATGCTTTCAAAGCAGTTTTACAATATCCAGTTAGACGACCGCTATCTCTTCCGTCTATGTCAATGGGATGGATACCACCACATGGTGTAAAAATAGTTGGAGGGTTATAAACACCATGTAAAAATATTGGTGGATGGTCATTAACATCATATTCATGTTCCTGAGTTGTCCGGAATGAATCAACGTGAAAGAGAAAATCAATCATCAAAAGAAACACAAAATTATTCATCATGAGAAACAATAAAATTAATCATCAAAACACAAAAATAATCATCTAAGTTAAAGAGAGATACATACACAAGCCTCTGCCGTTTCGATTTCTATTCGATGTTTTCTCCTAGCCGCCATTTTAGCCCTGAATTGTTTTTCTCTATCAGCCTCGAATTGTTTCTTCCTCGAGTATCTGATTATTTTCTTGTATGTCAAATCTGATTTCAGCGGTGTGCCTCTTTTAACAACATGTTTCTGTTTCAGCCGGTTACCTCTCTCAACACTGCTTTCCTGCAACAAATGTTTCCGTTTCCGTTTCAGCCGCCTATCTCTTTCAACACTGCTTTCCGCCATCGGCAACAAAACCCTATATTTGTTCGGCTGCAAAGAATCACAGACAACTACTATTCTCCTTATATATAATCACTCACCCGCCCCGTAGCATAACAAAACCCTATAATTCTTTTAAATCCAAATCCCATATATATCATATAATTCTATAATAACACTTATTTATTTCAAACAAATTATTTTAAACTCATTTCTTACCTTATTAAAAATCCAACTCTACCTTTATATTTTTTTTAAATGGGAAAACAAAGATGGGACTATAAAGAGTATGTACAACCCAGTGGCTCATTTGTAACACACTCTAAACCCCGCAAGAAATATGAGTTCAAATGTTTCCTCGTGTTACGTGACTCACTGTCTAAATATAGATAAATAAGAACTAGTTTCTCCGACTAATTCTTGCAAGAAGCACCACTATTTTTGGTCCCTGAATGATTTCGTATAAAACATCATTTCAACATAAGGATGAGAATTCATATCGTGAAAATATATAATAAGTAATGCATAATAAATATTCACCAACCGAATTCATTACATTTCATATATTCATCTATTCAACATTTTCCAATATATTTCATATATTCATATATGCAACATTACTCCACAATTCAATTCAAAATACCAAAAATCAGGGTCGGCCCTAGGCCAGGGCAAGCAGGCCCACAGTTCAGGGCCTCAAAAAAATAGGGGTCTCAATTGGAAGGTGTAATTAAGAATTTATAATACTGAAATTATAAAATATATTTTTGTTAACGAAAATATTAAACTGTTGCTTGCTTGTAGCCTAGCGGATCTCTCATTTCTTGGGAAACTTGTGTCTCCAAGTTTTCATCGGTTAGTTTTACGATCTTTCTTAAATTGACAAATTGAGTTAATTATACCTTGGTGCTAAACTGCTAATAGATTTGCAATATGAATTTCTATATAATTTTTTTAGACAAATAAATTTTAATTATAAAATAATTTTTCTACAATCAATTAAAATTAATGACGAAATTTTAAATTAAATTTTATTCTCGATAGTTAATCCTTCTAATTTTATTTTAACTTATTTCAATATAAATTTTAAAAACTATTTTTATATGTTATAATTAAATATTTAAAAGTTTGTCATATAATTAGCTCATTTATTATTATATTTTGATGGCGAAATCAAATTCATTTATTATTTACACCAATCGTTAGTTGGTCCAGCGGTGATTGACGCTGAATTTGGTAGGGAGAACCACGGTTCGATCTCCCGCAACTGCGGTCGGGAGGAGGATGAAACCACTTGATGTCAGAACTTGCCCCCGAACCGGACTAAACCGGTGGTATTAAGCCAAAAAAAAATCTGGTGGTATTAAGCCAAAAAAAAAGAAATAAACTTTTTACTAATTAAGCTTAAAAATTGGAACAATTAAGGCACCTACGAGATTCTCATTTTTTATTTAATTAATATATTTCGATTTTAAATTCTTTAATGATTTGCATATGACTTCTTATCTACCTTCAAAGTTTTTTTGTAAGGTTAAAAACGACTAGCATTTTATATTTTAATATTGCCTTAGAGATTCTTTTCATTTTGGAGGCGAGTAAAACATTTTTTGTTAAGGGTCCATTTTTTTATTTTCCCTGGGCCTCTAAAAAGTCGGGACCAGCCCTGCCAAAGATAATAAACCAGAATAACACAATGTAACAATTAAATCTATTATCACATATTTCATATCAAAACACAACCTTCACATCGACTAATGTTACTCAAATGCAACTCAATGCAATATACATGTGGTACCAATCTCGAAAATCAGGTTCGCCTCGCACCAGATCCCCACTAGGATCAGAGCCACCAATAAAAACATATAGTTCATTGTTTTTTTAAATTTAATTATATTATATACTAATTAAATATTAAAATTTATTTAAAATATATAATAACAACAATTATTTAAAATGTGTATTATTTGTGTTGTTAATTTAAAAATCAAACGCATAGATAATACATTTTTCAAAATTCTTTAATATAATAGGAGATTTAATATCTAAGTATTTTTTTATTATTTTTCAATTATGATTTTTTTAAAATAAATAAGAAGAGTGGTTAGATGCGTTAGTTTTATTATCAATTAAAATAAAATTGATTATAATAATATAATATTTTATACCCGACAACATCTAAAATATATTAATTTTGAGAAAAAAATTATTTTATTAAAAATATTGTATTTAAAGTTTTGCCTCAAGTCTCACGAAGTGTTGGGCTGACCCTGACCCTGGTTAACATCACCATCTACATGTGTGTATAATAATCAATAATTAAAAAAAATATAACCATCTACATCTTTGTCATAATATTTGCAATTTGCTTATGCGTATTACAGTACTTCAATTTCACAGTTCCTTCATTCACCAAGTCTCTCAAAAAATGAAACTTCACATCTATGTGTTTATTCTTGCCATGGAACACAGAATGCTTTGACAATTGTATTGTTGAACTGTTGTCACAGTACATTATGCTGACTTCTTCTCCTTTATGCCCAAGTTTTTCGAGTAACCTCGTAAGCCAAATGTATTGACATGCGCAAGAAGCCGTGACAATGTACTCAGCTTCGGTGGTAGATAATGTAACCACCAGTTGTTTCTTTGATGCCCAAGAAACAACACCTCCTGCAAGAAGAAATACAAAACCAGAAGTACTTTTCATGTCATTAAGATCTCCTGCAAAGTCGCTGTCCGTGTATGCCACCAATTCTGTGATGCTTTCTCCTTTGTAAAGAATTCCCATTTTAATTGTGCCATTGATGTATCTTAATATCCTATTTGTTGTACACCAATGCTCCTCAGTTGGAGATGACATATATCTGCTAATCAAACTCACACCGAACATAATGTCTGGTCTTGTTGCTGTTAAGTACATCAAGCTTCCAACAACTTGGTTGAACATGGTTGAGTCGATCTTGGTTCCCTTCTCATCCTTGGAAAGCCTTGTTCCTGGCACAATAGGATTTCAATTGGTTTGCTATCAGACATGCCAAACCTTGCCAACACTTCTCTCGCATAATTTCTTTGACACATGAATATTCCCTTTGAATTCTGTATAATTTCCATGCCAAGAAAATAGCTCATCTTTTCCAAATCAGACATGTCAAATTCATGCATCATTGACATCTTAAATTCCTCACAAATACTGTTACTAGTCCCAGTATAAATCAAGTCATCAACGTAAAGACTGACAATTTGGATTTTACCTCCCTCCTTTTCTTTTCTAAAGAGTGTATGTTCGAAAGCACGCCTTTTAAAGCCCTCTCGAACGAAATAGGATTCTATGCGACTGTACCAAGCTCGCGGAGCCTGTTTCAGTCCGTATAAAGCTTTATTTAGCTTATATACCTTTTCTTCTTCTCCCTTCTTCTCAAAGCTAGTAGGTTGTTGTAC
Source organism: Vicia villosa (assembly GCF_029867415.1). NCBI lineage: Eukaryota > Viridiplantae > Streptophyta > Magnoliopsida > Fabales > Fabaceae > Vicia > Vicia villosa. Next base: position 178,516,625 of record NC_081183.1, read on the forward strand.
ATATACCACTTCCTTAAGTTCTCCTTGAAGTAATGCACTCTTGACATCTAACTGGTATACTTCCCATTTGTTTTGAGCCACAGTTGCCAGGATAAGTCTTATTGTATCAAGACGAGCCACCGGAGCAAACACCTCTGTGTAGTCAATCTCATATTGTTGCGCATATCCTTTGGCCACCAACCTAGCTTTGTGCTTCTCTACATTACCATGCTCGTTAAGCTTGGTTTTAAAACCCATTTAACTCCAATATCTTTGACTCCACTCGGCAAGGTTATGAGTCCCCACTTGCCATTTTTCTCTATCGAATCAATCTCTTTAGCCATCGCATCTCTCCATTTTTTCTCTTTCATAGCTTCATTGTATGTGACTGGATCTTCTGTTATCATCATCATTGCTTCTTCTTCCTCCTCTGAAAGTCCTTCTCCAGTTGTGTATTCTGACATCCATGCAGGAGCTTTTCGAGATCTACCTTTAGGCGAGTCTTGTTCGCTTCCACCTCATGAGGTTTGTGGAGGAGTTTCCTCTTGTTTGTGAGTTTGTGTTACTTGTGTTGTTAGAATCAGAGTCTTCTTCTAACTCTAATTCTTTGTTAGTATCTGAATTTTTATCTTCCCAGTCCAGTACCTCTGATTGCACTTCTTCTTTGCTTTGTTCCCACTTCCAGCATTCATTTTCTTCAAATTTTACATCTCTGTTGATTGTTATTTTCTTGGTAATAGGATCAAAGAGTTTGTATGCTTTGGACTCCTTTCTCATACCAAGAAAAATGTGTGCTTTACTTTTGTCATCTAGCTTTATTCGTTTCTGATCTGGAACATGTACATGAGCAAGACATTCGGTTTGCAGCCAGTCCATGCTTCTTATGGAGTCATGTTTTCAAGAGTTGTTGTTGGACATCTATTAAGAATGTGAACCAACCAATTTGTCGCTTCAGTCCAGAATTCCTTCGGCATTTGTTGCTCAGACAACATAGAGCGCACCATATTCATGATCGTTCGGTTCTTCCGCTTGGCAACACCATTTTGTTGGGGATGTATGCTGTTGTAAGTTGTCGAGTGATCCCATGAGTGCTGCAAAAGTCTGTAAACTTCTTTGATTTATACTCTCCTCCTCTATCCATTCTTAAACACTTGATGCTTGTTCCAACCTCCTTTTCAACCCATGTTTTGAATCCTTTGAAAGCCTTCAATGCTTCTGATTTCTGATTCAAAAAATATATCCAAGTTTTACGTGTAAAGTCATCAATAAAACTTAGGATATACCTCTTATTGCTATTGGAAATTGGGCTAGCAGGAACACAAATGTCTGAGTGAACAAACTGCAATTTGTGTGTTGCTATCCAGAGATTTCTTTTAGGAATGGGATCTCGGTGTTACTTCCCTACGAGACAATGTGTGCACAACTTTTGTGGAGTTTTCACAGTAGGCATCCCTTCAACCATTCCTCGATATGCAAGAGTTATGAGTCCCTTGTAGTTGAGATGTCCAAACCGTGAATGCCATAGTCGTGATTCATCATCAGCCTCAACTTGCATACATTTAGGTAGAGTTGACACCATCTTTGCCGAGAAATAGAACATTCTATTTCCACTCATGTCAGAATGCATGATTAGTCCTCTACTAGGATGAAACACCTTGCAGGTGCCATTCTGAATCAATACAGTGAGCCCCTTTTCTTGTAACTGCCCAATACTTAACAAATTATTCTTTAGTTCAGGAATATAATAAACATTGGTAATTACCTGAACGATTCCATTTACACATAACCGCACACTTCCTATTCCCGTCACTGCAATACGGTTGTCATTTCCCAATTTCACTATTTGCTTGAAGCCCTCATTCAAGTCTGTAAACCACTCCTTATTTCCACTCATGTGATTGCTACATCCAGAGTCCAAGAACCATATTTCTTCTCTTGTCGCTTTCTTTTCCTCGACGTATGCCATGAGTAACAGCTCATCTTCATGCTCTAATTCAATAAAGTTGGCTCTTCTTTCCAAATCTGGACATTCGTATTAGAAGTGTCCCTTTTTGTGACACTTGAAGCACTATATTGCTGCTTTGTAAGCTGGTTATGGTATCCCTCGACCTCGTCCTTGATATCCTCCAAACGTGCTTCTGCCTCTTCCTCTTCCGCTTCTCTCCTCTTGAGTCACTTTAAGCACCTGCTCTTCTTCTTTGATCCTTCTTCAGAACTTTTGTTCATGGACAATGAGTGAACTTTGAAGTTCATCAACTGAGAGGAAATTTATAACATTTGATTCCTCTATCGAGACAACTATGTAATTAAACCTCTCAGTGAGAGTCCGCATAATTTTCTCCACAGTTTGAATGTCTTGCATTGCCTCTCCATTGTTGCGCATGTTGTTTTCCACCGTCATTACTCTGGAAAAGTATTCGATGATGGTTTCTCTTTCTTTCATTCTCTTCTGAGAGCTTGCAATAGAGCTCTTTGCACCCTCTTACTTCCTTGATATTTCCTTCTCATTGATTCCCACAGTTGTGCAGATGTGTCTTTCTGCAGGATTGTCTTCAGAATGCTCTTATCTATGGTTGCAAATAGATAATTTTTGTCTTCAGAAAGATAACTTTGCAATGATCCCCGTACAGATATATGCAAAGTGTTGTTTTTGAAAGTATTTTGAAAAGTGGGAGGTGTGAAAGTATTTTGTTTTGAAAGGAGGTGTGAGCAAGCAATTAATAGCATCTTACATACTCAAGGTTATTTCTTGTAATTTTCCCTATCCTTGATGACATAAGACTGTCCTTATCATTGATTGATAAGTAGTCTCACTCTTAGATGTGAAGGAACGAGCGCATGGTCATCTGATGGTCATTGAAGGAAACATGTAAGGATACCTTAGCAATTTTCCGAAGGGACTATCATCATTTACCGAAGGGTCATCGAGGTACAAGATCATATTATCGAAGGCAACTCGAAGGGTCAATTCCTATGGGACCATGATCTTTTAATTAGAGGGACTTTGATGATTTATTTGAAGGCAACTTGCTTAGGTATCCCTACATTTCGAGGGACATAGAACATATCGCTACTGAGAAGAAGCTAGCAAACATATTCAGTAAGGCTCTGTATGCAAATCAGTTTGAAAACTTGCGGGGAAAGCTTGGGATCTACATATATGAAGGTCTATAGCAGTTCAAGGTGTATGGAGGTACCCCCGGTAGTGTGTGTCCAACAACAATCATTTCATATTCATCATAGTTGGCATATTATGGCTAAAAGGGGGAGAGAGTAGAAAGCCTAATGTTTATTGCTGAATTTATAAATATTGCTTGAATAGCGTTGTAGTTCAACAGACTTCTTCAAGAGAGAGTGTCTCATATATATAGTCCCATGATTATATGATCGTTGAAAATGGACAAGAAGATGCTTTCCTAAATACAACGACTCCAAAAAGTCTTGGGGAATAGTGAGCACACAAATGGCGGAATCGTACAATGCTTTATGCAAAAGTAGAAAAGGTGGTGGTGTACTTTTGTACCATGTTGCTTCTTTTGCACGTTTCTGATTATCCTTTAGTTGTGATGTAATTCTTATCTGAAGTAGAGAGTGTTGTGAGGAGATCAAGTAACGTAGACATTCCAAGAGAGAGAATCCTTCAAATCCAGAAGGAGGTCTCCAGAGTCAAGAGCAATAGCCTATCTGAACAAAGTATTCTGATTTCTGAACTGGGTCAACAAGCGTTTCTGAACTGAATTCTTGTATCTAAATAGTCGCTTTGCTTCAGAACATTTGTAGATCCTTTTCTGATGAGTTGTTCAACATTCCTCGGAACTGCTGACATCTCTTTAGAATTAAGATTGATAGTTCTTCTGATGTGTGATGACGCTGAATTCTGATGACTATCTGGACAGCAATCCTAATCAACCAAAGTAGTCAATCTTCACACTTAAGAAACTATTAGAGTATAAATTCTTTCATACAAATATATGCATTGTTATCATCAAAACTTAAAGATTGAATGCAGAACCAAATCTTGTTCTAACAGAAGAAAATAAGCCTTTAGCCTCCAAATTTCTCGTGCACGATGCAGCTACATTGTGGCACGATGACACACTTTTTTATGACACACAAAATTGCTATTTAAAGGCCTTTTGCCAACTTTTTGGAGAATTTATAAAACCTGGAGATAAAGTGACATCTAGGAATATTCAAGGGGAAATTTTTGAGAACATTAGAGTCATTGGATAGCTATTCTTCCATAAATTTTGATGATGAAGACTTATCAACTCATGATATTTTTTCATTTATCAACGAGTAGCTATGTTTATCTAGATTAGGTGTCTTTGAGATGAACCTTATTATTACTCAGTCGGATCATATGTTTGTTTGAGATTTATTGGGTATCTTTATTGTTATTATATTGTTTAGTTTGTTCTTGAGCTTAATTCTTTTTGTTCGTTTATGAGCGTGTAAATAAATATAAATATGTATGGGTTTTTCACGCTATTCTACTTATCTGATCTAGGGAAATTTATTCGAAGTTGTAATTAACTAGGGATAGATAATTAAAAGTCGTTGCTATTGAATTAACATACTTAGAACACTTAATTTAACTTTGAATTGGCCTAAGGAATTAGAGAATTATCGTATAAATTAGTGAGTTGCACACCAAGGAATTAGGTGCAGTGATTTTGTTAGTTTGTTGTGAGATGATAATTAAATTGAAACTCAATAATTACACAATTCATCAACAAGTAAAATAAGGGGATTCAATATAAAATACCTAATCGGTTTTCTCATCTTGAATGTTATTCTCTTAGTTTTCTCGTTCTTGTTTTAGAATCAGATAAAATTAAAAAAACCAATTGTTACTAATTTAATTTGAACATAATTAGTTTGTTGAATTACAATCCTCGTGGAGATGGTCTTTTTTATTACTACTTCAATACTATTGGTACACTTGGCGAGAGGTCATCAAATATCATCTTAATGATATGCATATATATATATATATATATATATATATATATATATATATATATATATATATATATATATATATATATATATATATATATATATATATATATATATATATATATATATAGGGAGCATATCAAGTGAGAGCATTTTAAAATGAGAGATGAGATGAATAAATATCAACCATTGGATTCATCAAGAGAGAGAAAGTAATAGCCACATTAATGCATTAACCTTCTCTCTCTTGATGAATCCAATGGTTGATATTTATTCCTCTCATCTCTCATTTTAAAATGCTCTCACTTGATATGCTCCCTATATATATATATATATATATATATATATATATATATATATATATATATATATATATATATATATATTCTTGCCTATTTGAACTTATTAATCTATTATTTTTAGGCCAACCAATCAATTGATATATGTGCCAATTAATTGGCTCATCAGAGTTTCCTTTAGATTCTGATCTTCACGTGTTGACATCTCTAGAGTTTGAGTATTCAGAGTCTGGATCTTCAGAGGTTGAATTTCTTCAGACTTTAGTCTTCAGAAGTTGACCTCTTCAGAATCTGATCTTCAGGTTCTAATTCTCCAGATTCTAGTTCTTTCAGCTTCTCTTTAATGTTCAATTTCCAGTGCTAAAACTTAGTTTCTATCATATATTTTAATCTATGGTCCTGCACACTTGAATAAACATTAGTATACCCAATTGCTCTTTAAATACTTTATTGTCATCAAAACCTTAGGGATGAGGTACAGACTAATTTTGTTCCAACAGAAATCATGTGGTACCCATAGGATGTGCTCTGGTGTTGGATTGGCGCTCTGGTGTTGGCGCTCAATGTTACTACAAACTTGCGATATCCGGGAACCATTAACTACGAACTTGTGGTATCTCGTCGCCGTCGCTTTGGTAAGAACCTTAACAAGAAGAAAACGCGAGGACGACGTTAGGTTGGGAGATGAGTTGTGAACTTCTGACATGACCTTCATGGAAATCACCTTCGGACCCCGGCGTAACACTAGATCTAGATCTGAAATCCTTTCATTTGCTTTTTTACAGCGCTCTCAATGAAATCAGAGATCTTGATGGCGAAAATCGCGGCTAAAAGGGTAATCATTCGAATCTATTTGCTCCTACACTTCTTGATTATGAGATCTGAGAGAGTTGTGAGCAATGAAAGTGAAAAGCAAACGCGAATTCGGTGAAAATGTAGAAATTGGAAGTCAATTTATTCTTGATTCAGTAATATGAGGATATTACGGACTGGGAAATCAGAGACTAGATATGAAATTATGGAAATCGTAGGAGTCGGAAGTCGTTTCTCATTGACGACGTCATTGTTCCGTTCGGGAACCAATAATGGATACTCTAACTCCAGGAAGGAACCATAAACGTAGAAAGTTAGATAACTGTTGATCTTGAACGGTGGCTCCAATCTCCTTTATGGTGGCGTGGGGTGCACCTGCATGATTCGTATTCCAACACTCAAATTAGTTTAAGATTCAATATGAATATATTGAAATAGGAGATAAGAGATTGTACCTTGTTCTTAACATTAGAACTATTTTATACTTTGGGTCAAATTGAGTGGATTTGAGATAGACTTTGGTTGGTCGAGAACACTATCTTTTATAGTACTGTCTGTGTACATCTTATGTCATTTTAAAACATGTTTAATGATATTTTGTGCTAATATTTGGATTTAATGTCTTTGGTGTGAAAGAAAGAATGTAACAAGATTTTGGTTTAATGCTATTAAAATTTAAGATTCTTTTGATATGAAATTTTAGTTTGGTATATAACAGGTTATGATTTATTAAAATATATTACGAAATTCTGTTATGGTTATTTTAATCTGGTACCCTTAAATAACTATAAAATTTCAATTTAATTTAATCCCATAATTAAATTGTGGATTAATTATTTTGACTTTTGTCACGTTGTCATGCCACATCATCACCACTTAATATTTTTTCTGAACATTTAAAATGTAATATTTATTAGAGAAGATATTTTATTTACTTTTTTATGTCAAGTAGTCTAGTGGATGAAATTCACCCATTAAAAAAGAATAAATGGGTGTGGTGAATTCAAACTCGCGCTACTGCGCTTAATATTCTTACGTAACTATCAACTGAACTGTCTTAACGAAATAGTAATTATTTAACTTTTTATCGTTTCATATCTTTATTCTATTTTAAGTATTAGAGTATCACACATATTATTAATAATCTAATTCAAATTTTTTATTTTTCATCAAGTTTATTTAGTAAAATCACTTTAGAAATAAATTAATGAGGTATAAAACTAAAATAAAACTACAAAGCATCCTAATAGAATGGAACTCAAGTCCACTTTATTTCCACCATTACTCACATCACAGCAACTAGAACACTTTTAGACCAATTTAGACATCATCACAAACTTATATTTTTGAAATTTTCTCACACGACCAACGACAAATTTATGTAGATTCTACTTTATTTTAGTTGTGTGTGTCCCTATTAACAGTCCATCAATCTGGCTTAAAACCTTTAGAAGAAAGAGAAAAGTTTCCTCAAACTCCAAAACAAGACAAACTCAAAAACATATCTCTGAAACAGGTTTAGTCTATCTTCCATCGGAACTACTACAGTTTACAACATGTCCATAACAACAACATCGTACCTCGTCGATTCATGCTAGTAACATCTTAGTCTGACTTCAACAAAAAAAAACATCATTATGTCACGAATACAACAACTCATAGATCCATCCAGGTTTCAAACTACTACCCATTCATTCAGATCCTTATATTACTTTCCATATCATAGCAACAATTTTTATTTTACGCCATAGCGCCACCGTGCAAACACCTTGGTTTTCTTCTTCAACCCAAAATAATAATATAAATATACATATTTTTGAAACAAAAACATAAATCATTTAATTACATGCGTCCCATGAAACCAACCCTGTTCTACAAAACCTTACACCTTCAAATGTTTTTCTTCTCTTCTTGTTGTCTGTTTTCACTCTTCCCATTCCACACCATTTTTTTTTTCTCTCAATAACACAATCTATACGAAAAATAAAATCCGAAAATCATTAACAATTAAAACTCCAAATTTGATGGAACAAAAATATCTTTTGCAATCTTGTTTTAAATCTTAATAATGTAATAGTATAAACTAATACAAGTTTCAAAAACTCTGCAACAAACCAACCCCAAGAATCACCATACTCATTCATTCCTTTGAATTTCGTTACCAACAACACGTGATACTCAAGTAACTCCCAACTCATCACATAAAAATAAAAATTAAAATAAAAAACAAAAACATTGATTCAATTCATTATTAACAATACTTAACTTCATCTCTCGTTACTTTTCCTCCCTAAAATTATTTTTATTATTTATTTTTATTTACACATTGCAATTTTTTCTCAGAATTTTTATTTTTTAATAACCTCTTCTAACAGATCGCACTTTCTTCTTTCTTTCGTTCTTCAATCTTTCATAGCTTCTGCGATCGAATCGATCTCTCAATTCAATTTCGCCGACATTCTCATAGTTTACTTCAAACCTTAATATTGTTTTTGTTCTGTCGCTGTTTTACTCTGTTTCTCGGAATTCGATTTCGTCTTCAATTTAGGGTTTATGTTTGGTTTCTCTCAAGATTTTGATTAATGCGAATTTTTTAGAATTTCGTTATTCGTTCTTTCTTTAGAGAATGATAATTAAGAAGAATCTCAAATCCGAAATGCCGACTCGGAAACGGGGTAGACTCGGTAACTCGGAGGAGAACGAGTCGTCAAGGTTGACTCAGAGAAACAAAAAGAAGAAATTTAATGGGAATTTTCCGATGAATCTCCTCGCCGGTGCAATTCCCGCTAGTTTTACTGGATTACTCGGTGCAACGGTTGCAACCACCGTGGCAACGTCGGATAACGGGTTTGATTTGTCTAATGGGAAACCGGATGTTAAGAATGCGGCGAACCGGCCGCCGTTGGTTCGGACTTCCCGCGGCCGGCTTCAGGTTTTGCCATCGAGGTTTAATGATTCTGTTATTGTGAATTGGAGGAAGGAAGGAAGGAACAACAGTAACAACGCAGCGGCGGCTGATACGAGCTTTCGGGAATTTGAATTTGATGAATTTGGTTTCAAAAATTATGGTGGAAAGGGGAAGAATGGGAATGGGAATGGGAATGGGATGGCAGGGAGCCGAAACAGGCCTCGCGGGTATTCGGTTTTGTGTGAGGAGGTTTTGCATAAGAATTTCGGTGTTGCTGCAGGCAAAGAATTGAGTTTGCGTGAGATTTTTGAAGAAACGAAAATAAATAATGAAGTTTTGAAGAAGGAGGAGGAGAAGAAAGAGGGGTTGTTTGGACCAGAAGATTTTTATGCAGGTGATATAGTGTGGGCTAAGGCGAAGAAAAAGGAACCTTTTTGGCCTGCAATTGTCATTGATCCAATTCATCAAGCACCTGAGCTGGTATTGAGATCATGTATAGCTGATGCTGCTTGTGTCATGTTTCTTGGCTACTCTGGGAATGAAAATCACAGGGTATAGTGTGAACTAGTACTAGTTTGTTATGTATATGGAAAGTTTCTATAATGGCTATTAAATTTGTGTTTTTTTTATGGCTGTGAGCAGGATTTTGCATGGGTGAAGTATGGAATGATATTTCCATTTGTGGATTATGCAGACAGGTAGGGAATTTTTGTACCTATATTATATACTACTGGTTGTTTTGTTGCTTTGTATTATAGTTGTTATTTTGATTTTTCTTTGTGGAAGAGTCTGTGTTGTGCTTACTGGGAATGATGTTTTGTATTAGGTTTCAAGAGCAATCTGAATTGAGTTTCTGTAATTCCTCTCAATTTCAAGTTGCGATTGAGGAAGCCTTTTTGGCTGATCAGGGGTTTGTAGAGAACTTGAATGAAGATTTGAGTGCAGTGGCTGGTAATAATGGTTGTAGTAATAGTTCTATTCTTAAAGTCTTTCAGAATGTAGCTGCTTCAAACAAGAACGAGGGTGGTCCTGTTCAGAAGAAAGTAAGTTAGCTTCGTGGCATATTTTCTTTTGTTTTTGGGATCTGCATGGCTTTTGGTGGCTGTTAATTCTGCTGTGTGTCGTATTTAAAGGATATTTAAGGATACTGGATATAAATTGCTGCTGAAGTAACACTATTGATTTGAATTTCTTATGTAGAATTTATTTGAAAGAGAGAAAAATGCGCGACTTTGTGCAGAATGTGGATTGGACGTTCCTCTCAATATGTCGAGGAAAAAAAAGGATTTGACTCCTAGTGGTCAACTCCTATGCAAAACATGTGCCAGGGTTTGTAACTTTTCCTTTTTTCTTCTAACAATTTATATTTAAGCCTGAAATGGAAACTTCATAATTGAAATAAACTGTATTTGTTGTAAAAAAGTGATATATTATCGTCTTTGTACAGTTAACAAAATCAAAACATTATTGCGGCATATGTAAGAAAGTTTGGAATCAATCAGATAGTGGGAGCTGGGTGAGTTAGTTGAATCTTGTCATCTATTTAAAGTATTATCTTTTTTTAGCACTTAAGTTTTATTTTTGCGGTATTAAAATTTCCTCCCTTCCGGATGTTCGCCTTGAATTAGGTCCGTTGTGATGGATGTAAAGTGTGGGTGCATGCTGAATGCGACAAAATCTCCAGCATTCTTTTCAAGGTTTATCCATTATACCTCACACTTATGTCTAATTGTTGTCTCTTCGAGGAATAAGAAGCCCGGAAAGAGATGTTTTATTCTGATTTTTTATCATCTGTTTCTTATAGAATCTTGGAAGCACAGATTATTTCTGCCCTGCTTGCAAAGTGAAGTTTAATTTTGAATTATCGGATTCAGAAAAATCAAATCCAAAAGTCAAGTAAGTTTATAGATATGATTCATGCTTTTTCTCCACACCCCCAATTTGTAGCCTAACTTAGTTATTCTATGTAACCTACGTCTGCTGTTTTAACATATTACTTAAGGTTTTTGAGTTAACCTCATTTTGTTTTGCTTCTTGTAGTTTTATTTCTGACTAAAGTGTATTTTTTGGTATAGATGGAACAAAAAGAATGGGCAGCTAGGACTTCCAAAAAAGGTCACTGTTCTCTGCAATGGTGTGGAAGGCATATATTTTCCAAGCATTCACTTGTAAGCATAAACTTCTTCAGAAGAGTTTTACATAACTTGCTTTTCCTATCTTTGTGTTATCATCATAGTTTTTGTCTGTTATGGTTAGTAGTCACATATAATTAGTTGGTCTGTTTGTAAAATGTGTGGCAAGTCGTAAAAGATTAATACCTTTTTTTTGGATTAGTAATTAAAACTATGAACCACAGTCCACAATGCTATCTGATTTTATGTTCTCTTAAAAAGGGTGACGATGGCGTATATGGAATTTTTTTCGTTTTACTAAAATGAAAACCTGATGTGAATTTTTATCATGTAGCTCACTGATTATTTTTTTGCCACAAAATTATGTCCAATGAATTTTATTTCCTGCAGAGTTATCATTTCTGAATGATTCAATACTTCATTCTAGTTATTTTATTGAGTTGGTTTTCCATGTTCTCCTGCAGAGTTATGTGCAAGTGTGGTTTTTGTGATACTGAAAAGCAAGCACTTAGTGAATGGGAACGCCACACAGGTTCCAAATTTAGAAACTGGAGAACAAGTATTCGCATTAAAGGATCCATGATATCGCTGGAACAATGGGTTCGTATATGACTATATTATTTAAAGTTGGTGCATAATATTCCTCATCTCTTTTGAAACATAAGTGTAATTGTTGTAACTGATACAATCTGTTTTGACTTCTCAGATGCTGCAGTTGGCTGAATTTCATGCTAAAGCTGTAGTTTATGTCAAACCTAAAAGACCATCCACAAAAGAAAGAAAACAGAAATTGCTTAACTTTCTGCAAGGTACCTTTTAAGTCTTTCCCTTTCTGCATGGCTATACAATAAGTTTCTTGGATAAATTTCTCAGAGCGATAATGGTAATGTAAACTATTGTCTCTGGCAGACAAGTACGAACCTGTTTGTGCTAAGTGGACTACAGAACGATGTGCTGTATGTAGATGGGTTGAAGATTGGGACTACAACAAAATTATCATCTGCGTCAGGTAATATAGCATCTTCATTTTATTATAAATATTTAAACAATGATAAATAGGGATTAGAAATATAGCATCTTCATGAATGTTTTAACAGTTAACAAGACTTAGTTTATGTCCGTGTCTTGAAATATTACAATGCAAAGCAGAAATATGCACCCTGCCTTATGCTTTTAATTACATGTATGGAAATCTGTTATTTTGCTTGGCCTTATCGTATATGTGTCTCTCCCATCCTCCTTATCAGTGAGAGCAGGGACAACAAGACCATTGACACGTAAAACCTTTTTTTTCTTCTGCAAACTGGAACTATCAAGCAAGATTTGTTCGTTTTGCTTGTTTTTTACTCTGATGAATGGCATTGCAATTGATATAAAAAATGTTTTATATATTTTATAGATGTCAAATAGCTGTTCATCAAGAATGCTATGGAGCAAGAAATGTTCGAGACTTTACATCATGGGTTTGTAAAGCTTGTGAAACACCAGACATCACACGAGAGTGTTGTCTTTGTCCTGTTAAAGGTGTGTATCTTACACAGTATTATAGATATGTCGTATTATGTATGTCAATTTTATTTGTATGAGCTATACCTCCCCCTTTATATTCTATTTTTTGGAATTTATCCTCTTGATTCATATAACCTTATATGCATATATGAATGAATCCTGCTTTTCTTTACCGCTTTTTACTGTAGCATTTAGGATAATATCATGTAGCTTTGGTGAGTTTGTTTTTAACTTTGTTTTGTAATTAGTGTCTATGATGTTAATATCTGAAATGTATTATTGGACACTCAGGTGGTGCTCTAAAGCCTACTGATGTTGATCCATTATGGGTTCACGTCACTTGTGCCTGGTTTCGACCTGAAGTATCTTTTGCTAGTGATGAGAAAATGGAGCCTGCTTTGGGTATCTTAAGTATTCCATCAAACTCTTTCGTGAAGGTAGGGTATTTCTAACTCTTTTGTCTGTTCAGAAAAATGTACTTTATATCTCTTTTATGATGAAGAAATATAGTTTTATGGTATCACTACTAATGTGTGTATTTTATTATAAAAAGTTATAGTAACGTTGTCCACGCCTAATTAGTGTTAGTCACCAATTGACGTAGGTTTTTTTTTTTGCATATTTCACACTAAGTTACATACGTCATTCACTCATACCATATTTTAAAGCTGGAGTGTGAACACTTGAAACAACTTAGGCTCCACTGCTCCAGTCCAGATTTCTTAACATATGAGTATAATTTAGGCGTCTCTTAGTTTTGTTCATTCTGATTCAATCTAAAGTTTGTATTAATTCAATTTCAGATTTGTGTTATTTGTAAGCAAATCCATGGCTCGTGCACACAATGTTGCAAGTGTTCCACTTATTTTCATGCCATGTGTGCATCAAGGGCCGGTTATCGCATGGAGGTGAGGCTTCACTTGAATTGACTTGGGTACTTTTTGCTGATATGTTCTAATATGTACTTTCATTTAATTTAATTTGTAACACGTTGAATGCTACTTTTAATTAATGTTGTCATGGTTCAAATATGATATAGCTTCAATTAATACTTTTTGATGACTGATTAGTGATTACAATTATTCATCAGACCCCTGCCTAGAACTTCACAATCAGAAAAAGTAAAGATCATAAACTTGATTTTGAAGGTTTTGATGGAAAATATGTTTTCATCTAGAATTTAAAATTAACTTCATACCTTGTATAACCATTTGTGTATTTTATGCTGATAGCATCTTGTTTGGCCCAATTGCAATACAATCGACATGCTCCATACAAAAAAACCACATCATTTTAAGATAATCCGTAATATTTAAGCATTTAGAGTGCCATTTAAAATATGGAATCTGATGGCAATAATAATTAATAAGCTATACTAATTATTTTTCTGTATCATGTCTGACTTTAAATAGTTTTCACTTATCGTATGGATAATTTGTGATCCATCAAATAGTTATTGAGTTATCTATTCTGTAAATGCAGTTGCATTGTTCAGAGAAAAATGGTAAACAGACAACAAGAATGGTTTCTTATTGTGCTTATCACAGGTATGGAATCCTCAATTATGACAATATTGTTTCTCCTTTCTCCCTTTATATATTGTTTCCTCTACGGAGTTTGCTTTTTATAAATTTCAGTGCTTTTGGAATTGTATGGTTATGGGTGTATTTGAGTTCATCTTATTCTTATTTTAGCCGTTCAACTTCATGATTTCTATATTTCTTGCAGGGCTCCCAATCCAGACACTGTTTTGATCATACACACTCCTCAAGGGGTCATTTCAACTAAAATCCTTATCCAAAAAAAGAGAAAAGTCGGGTCAAGATTAATTTCATCGAACCGAATAAAGGAAGAAGACACTCCTCTACCAGATAACACCGAACATGATCCATTTTCTGCTGCTAGGTGCCGAATCTTTGTAAGAATAAACCGCACAAAAAAGGTAACTTGGATACTATTTTTGTTCTTCTCGCTATTAAGGCCTTGTTAGTCACTGTAGCCTCTAATAGGCCCTTTGATATCTTTATCAAATCTTGTAAAACAACAATACATTTCTCATCTTTATTTTTTCTATTTGCCAGAGAGCAGCCGATGAAGCCGTTCCTCATAAAGTGAGGGGTCACTGCCGTCATCCTCTAGATGCAATTCAGAGATTAAATCCATGCAAAGTAAATATTTTACTTTGATATAAATTGGATTTTCCTATTCTTTGTTTAAGCTTGAGTGTGAGGTTTAAAGTGTATTCCACATCCCCCTAATTTTTCACTCTTTCGCTCATCTCTTTCCCTCTAATAGGTGGTAGACGAGTCTCGGACATTTTCATCATTTAAGGAACGCCTTCATCACCTACAGGTAAATCATCCTTTCTTTAGTGGCGGTTTATTGGCTTTGCTTATCGATTTTCTGATTATATCGTGGATACACTTGCATGACTCCAGAGAACCGAAAATGAACGAGTGTGCTTCGGTAGATCAGGCATACATGGATGGGGCTTGTTTGCACGAAGAGTTATTCAAGAAGGAGAAATGGTATATGATTGTTATACTCAAATGATCAAATATGAAAAGATTATACTCAAATGATTAAATATGAAAAAATTATAACTACCCATGATATCTTTGGCTATTTGAGAATATGATTATCTTTTTGACATGCTCTATTCTATTGCACTTTTATAGTAGAAATAATCAGCATGATTTTATTCAATGCAGGTCCTTGAATATCGTGGCGAACAAGTAAGGCGCAGCGTTGCAGACCTGAGGGAGGCACGCTACAAATTAGAAAGGAAAGACTGCTATGTAAGTTAATTCCCCCTGCCTGCCCATGGACTGATCCCCTTGTCCTTGACTTTTTTTTTGTTCACCGGACTTCCCTCTTGTCTATTTTACCTCGGTTTCAGAGCTGATTTTTTCTAAGCAACTTAGTAATTAATATTTTACTAAATTAAATTGTTCTGGTTTCTTTTTTTTTTTTTTGGCAGCTTTTCAAAATAAGTGAAGAAGTGGTAGTTGATGCAACCGATAAGGGAAATATAGCGCGGTTAATTAACCATTCTGTAAGTCAACCTATCTCAAATTGTACAGTAGATTGCTCACTTTAGAACATTACTGGTTATTAATCATCTCCTCTTACCCCATTCTTGGTTCATGTCAATGCAGTGTATGCCAAATTGCTATGCAAGAATCATGTCTGTGGGTCATGACGAGAGCCGGATCGCACTCATTGCCAAGACTAAAGTATCTGCCGGTGACGAGCTAACGTATGTTATCTATCTATGCTCACCTCTTGTCGGCCATGCTTTCCTGTGTCATTTCAACATGCATTTTGGAGTAAATCATCATTTTGGTCCCAAAAATTGAAATTAACAAATTCTTAGATGATTTATGAAATTAATTTCAGCAAACAAAATGCATAAATTCTAACAATTTCAAAGCATGATTCTTACAATTTCATTATTTAACTATGCTAATTTTACCTGGCAGGTATGACTACTTGTTTGATCCTGATGAGCCAGATGAATTTAAAGTTCCATGTTTATGTAAAGCTCCAAACTGCAGGAAATTCATGAACTAGGATGATTTATTCACAGATTATGATGACAATTATTATTTCTCCACAAGGAGCACTAACCCTTCACATCAACAATGGGAACCTCACAGCTATACACAAGCTGTAACTTTAATCAAAGCAATAAGAAAAAAAAATATAGAAAATAATAGCTGTGGCAGTTTTTCTTTTTGCCCTCAAATGCTTTCTTAGAGTTTTTAGCTCTTTTACATTCATCAAAGCCTATTACATTGTATAGGTGTTAGTAGCTTTTGGCTTTTGGAGTCTTTGTAAATGTGTTAGAAATATTACCTTATTTTCTTAATTTAATGCCAATTTATTATTTCATGCCTCATTCTATTTTGCATATACTGTATTGGTGAATAGAAAAATAATGTCCCAAGATTTCAAAAAGATTGTTATTTAAATAATAACTACAATTACAAAGATGATTTCACCTATAAAAAAATGTAGAGTTTAATTATATAATTAATTACTTTTATTAGATGATTAATAAATATAATAAGGTGTCATGACTTAATAATTATAGTACGATTATCTATATGATTTTAAATTTAAATGTGTTTTTGGTCTTCTATTTTAATCAAAATCATTTACTATTTATTAGCTCTTTTATTTTAAAAAAATTGTTTTTTGTCGCTATATTAAATAAGTCTATGTATTATTTTAATTTACATCATTATTTCAATTAAACTATATAAATAATTTTAAAATTAAATAAAATAATTAATATTTAAATTTTTTTGAACATTTCTTTATTATTATTATTATTATTATTATTATTATTAAATCCATAAATTATAAACACACTCTTTCAAGTATCCTGATTTGTCTTCAAATTATAACTAGCTTTGCTTCCACCATCATTTTGATATGTCTCTCCATGCTCATTGACTTTTCACGAGTGTAAATCAAACATATTGTCCTATGAACTCTTCAAGAAAGTGAAAGTTGTCTCACTCCTTCCATCAACTTCATTAAATTTAGGGAATTGTTTAACCCACCGTATGTCTAGGTTTTTTTTACACACCACCACGCAGATTTTCAAAAATGCCTTTGGAAATCGAAAATACATTTTAGGATGCACCAATTCTTTAGAAAATTGGGTTTTGGTGGACGAGACCCTGCGTAACAACTTTAAACTAACTGAAAATACAACTACAGGTAGGAACCGGAGATGTATTTTCAGAAGCGCCTCCAATTCATATGAATTTTTTAGACAGGAGAACGTTTACACGCAGAAACAAACCAAAAATACACTTATGGGATAGAACCAGAGATGCATCTCTGGTTTGTATTGGCACTTAAATGTGCGATGTCTCTTGCCCTCCCACAGTTTATGAACTTTTCAAAACATCAAAAAAATTCTCAAACCCTCTCAACCCCCATTGTGTCAAAATCATCCAACTTTGCGAAAAGCTCATCAGAAATCATCAAGCATCACACACATCATTGTTCAAGCACATTGAATGAAGAAAAATCATCAATTGTAAGTTATTTTTGAGCTGTTTGAAGTTATTTAATTTCACCTAGAAATTGTGTTTTAGGATCTAAAATTCAAGTTTTTTTTAGTATTTGCAAATTTAGAAGTCATAGTAAACGTTTTAGAAATGTTATTTTTACCTCAATGACCTTTTTTTATGTCTTGGTGGCTAGGTTTCGCTATCGACGAAACAAAAACGTTGTAGGTCGTATCGGGGATGCATTTTCTAGTTTTGTCCAATGTTTTATAAAAAATCGAAAAATGTATCTCCAGTTTTATCTTGTCTACAATTTTCATTTATTTTGAGCATATATGATTCTTATTATTAACGTTTGTTTTGTTATTCTAAAGGAGTAATGGCTGATGAGAGAGCTTCTAGACTGAGACATGACATACTTGCACAACACGCTTATATGTGTAGGAAAATAAGTCAGGCACCCTAGGCCCTTGCATCTGGATAAGTTGTGTCGAATGCATCTACATCTCAGACTGATCCTATTTCTATACCTACTACATCTTTCTCCCGTAGCAGGAGAGGTTCTCGAGTTCACTCCTCGCACACGTCCTCCCGTAGACGCATGTCGTAATCTATAGTATTTAAGGCAAGAGAGGCATATGTCTCCCACCCGACACCGGATGTCACAGAGCCTGAGGCACAGCCGGCTGAGGCAGCACCTACTACGCCTCGGGGTTTTGGATGAGGGCCTTCTGATTTGTCATTGTTGATCTGTACCCGGTCCATGTTGCTAGACATATTTGGGACAAAGAGGTATAAATTTATAATTGTTGTTTAGTTAATTTTGTCGATCTAATTTTTTAATTTAATTTTTGTTTAATGAATTTTGTTAAACCATGTATGCATGAACGTGATCCGCTGAAAAATCATTAATCATGAAAGGAAGATCTCTAAAATCATACCTCCCGTAAAGCCATGGTTTGATCAACTCTTGGTGCTTCCAGGGTTGAAGAACCTGACCTTGTGTGGATAGACCACCGCTAATAATGGTATGATTAACATTTTTGTTGAGAGGTGGCACGATGAGATATCCTCCTTCCATCTACCGCATGGTGAGATGTCGATCACACTCGACGACGTCGCGTGTCTGTTTTAACTTCCGATAAGAGGGAGGTTTTTAGACCGTGAAAGGTGCGACAAAGAGGGGGGTTAGAGTTATTGGTTGATAAAGTGAGAATTGACCCTGAGAAAGCTTTAGCTAAGATGGATAAGACTTGTGGTTCTCATGTCAGATATAGTTGGTTGAAGAAGGTGTTCAATGATGAGCTTATGTTAGCACAATAAGCTCATGGTGATTTGGAGCAGGTCGCCTGTCACAGTCACAGTGTATGTTGTGAGAGCATACATGTTATATCTGGTTGGCACTGCAATTTTTGTGGACACCAATGCCACTTACACTGAAATCAAGTACTTGCGGTTCTGTGATGATTTTGAGCGGATCCATGAGTGTAATTGGGGGAAGCTTGTTTGGTATACTTGTACCATAAGTTGTCTAAAGGCTGCAAGTGGAGGACGAAGCAGATGACTGGCAGCATCACACTTCTGAACGTAAAATTTATTGATATTATATTATGATTCTGTTTTCTTAATTATTGTGATTCCGTTACAAACTGATAATCATTGTAATTTCAGGCATGGATTCTACAACACTTCCCATGTGTCTCGGGTTGGTCATTTGCCACAAATTATAGTGAGGATCGTCTGCGTGTCGTTGCATTCAACCCGCTCAAAGGGAACAAGGCGACAAAGTCATTCAGAGTCTATATTAACCAGTTTGTTTTTGATTATATATATATATATATATATATATATATATATATATATATATATATATATATATATATATATATATATATATATATATATATATATATATATATATATATATATATGTATTTTGGTTTGGATATTATATTATAAATATTGACTTTTTAGATTGTATTTGGATATCAAAATTTGTTGTAACTGATTAATTTTGTAACTTACAAAAATATTTGAAACAAAAATTATATTTGCCGCAAAAATATTTGAAACAAAAATTGTATTTGCTGCAAAACTCCAGTTCCAAAATGGAGATGTATCTCCTGAACTAACGAAAATCTAAATAAAAAAATGTGCTTCCCAAAAATACATTTTTTAGATTTTTCAGAAATATTTTTGAAATTTTATAAGGTGTTTTCCTCCCCTACAGAGTAGAACAAGAAATTTCCTAAATTTATGTATTTCCACATCAACAACAACAAAAAGCAACAATAAATAAATCACACTAACAAACCCCAAAATTTCACTCCATATGAAGCAATCAATCAATCACAAAATAAACATTGACACGCATACTAGAACACTTGCAATCAACTAGTATCACAAGATTTCACAAAGATTATATCAAAGGGTACTAAACGAACTTAAAAATTCAGAAACATTAAAAAAAAAATTAAAGATATGTATGTCCCTGAACCCTTAGCAAATTGATTTTTGACCACCACTTAAGGAACCTACACTGACATTTTGGTTGGTTAGCATAGATCTCAATTCCTCTTTACAAATAATCTCTAGCCTTCTAGGCCTGGAAGGAATATTTGGATACGGTGGCTTCTGAGTTATCTCCATGTCTCTCCAACTCATGTTCCTTATGTCCCTCATCCACAAATGCCCCTTATGGGATCTCACAAAGTGTTTCATACTTCAAATAATGTACAAGCACTACTTCCGTAAAACTAACCCATGAAGGTGGACAGGGGCTAACTTCTTCTGAACAAAACAAAGAACAAGTGGGAAAACAAGGTCACCATAAGGGGACTCTTCTTGTACTCCCACTAATATTAAAAAGTGTTTACATTTGCAAATAAATCATATCATATCTAACAGTTTATACCACAAAGATAATTGATTTATAAAGAAAAACTAAAATAGAAAAAATGAGAAGCATTATCTACGCCAAAACAGATTAATTTTCTCAATAACAAAATCTATTAATGTTGGCTGTAGAATAAGTTACTATTACAGGGAATGAGATATTCTATGACTCAAAAGGTAAATTGTATTGAAAGTGCTTTATTCATCCTTTTTGCTAGGTTTGGCATCACTCTCTTCTTCAGATGATTTGGATTTGGACTCATCGAACTCCAATAACTGAATTGAAACAGAATAAAAAGTTACTACATTGTAGCTAACCACATCTAACAATCTTAGCATATATATATATATATATATATATATATATATATATATATATATATATATATATATATATATATATATATATATATATATATATATATATATATATATTGAAAAATAAATATAACAATGTTAGCATATATATATTGAAAAATAAATATAAAATGAACTATCTCTAAACCGATGATGAGTCTCTAGAAACTCCATTCCATGTTTCAAAGTCTTAAAATCACTAATAAAAGCGTAGAAGCAAGTTAGCAATGACATAAAACATTTGTAAGGTATCATTCAAAGTTGTTTACCACTAAACTTATGGACATAAGAATGTACAAACATGTTATATTGAAACTGTGACACTTGTGTACACTTCTGTACTTGAAACTTTGTGAGTTATGCATATGGTTACAAGTTACAACGGAATACTAACATGTTATACTTCAGTGAGAAAAGACGCAAGCAAATGAGATGTGAAAAAAATAAATAGAAAAGAAAATTAGGAAGTGATACAAACCTGTTTGACTTCACCGTTCCATATGCAATGAGCAGCCAAAAATCCAATAACAGCAGGTACAATATATAAAAGAGCGGGCTGAAAACAAGGTGTAAAAGAAAAGTAAAAAATGTTAAACAATACTGTTACAACGCCCTTCTGTGAAAAACATAACAAGAAAAGGAAGAATAATGAAACTACAGATCCAGTTACCTGAGCAGCCTGAAACCAGTTCATCACAACTATTGTAAGGACCAAGCCGAAAGTGTATCCTAAAAATGCACTCTTGAAATATTGGGATTGCTTTCCTCTAGAAACATCAAACCGCAATGCCAGTGCTACAAAGATACCTAAAGGGAAAACATTTGTTTTCAAAATAAATAGATGTGAAGTGCCAACCATTTCAATTTTATGTAAGTGCTTATATTTAAGCCTTTCTACAATCAAGGAGAGAATGAGGGAACTTCTCATAAACTCGTATAAGTTGTTTCTATAAGCTATTATGGAAAGTTTATGAAAGATTCAGCCTACCAGGGATAACAATATCACCAAGTCCAAGCATCGAAAACGGCCTTGCAATATCAGATGTGGGGAACAAAAGCTGGAAAATGATTGAAATAGTGAATAATACGAGGAAATAGTAATAGCATATAATTTCAAAGTTCATATCAAGATGAAAGAAACAAATGCCATTTCAATAAACCAAGATCTTAACCTTTATAGGAGCATCAAATGATTTTGCAACGCTAACCATCACAGGTGTGAAGAAAACCCAGAAAATGTCATAAAAAAAGAGTCCACCCTACAAAACATAAAAACGGAAAGATTCAAAAATCATATGGACAAGCGAATAATGGAGTGCAGTGCAATAGAAGTAAACACTAATCTGATTCACAACCAAGAACTAACTATTTTTGCAATATAAAACATGGATTGGGAGGGCCAGATAAAATTGTGAACTTATAAAGTGACACAGAGGAACTATTATCCAAAAATAAATGTGTGTGAAATTAGATTAAGTGAATGAGACCATTGAGAAAAACTTGGCTCATTTGCAGCTATAAGAATATGCTAACAAATATGTAATTAAAATTAAAGCAAAATGTGTTTAAGCACCATAAACCATAATTAAAGAGAAAAAGCATTTACCAACAGAATAGCACCAGTCTTGAAAGACCCAAGAGAAAGCATTTCAATTCCCTGTAAATATTAAACATTGAATCATTATGGTCATTTGACTGCTTACAATTTGAATGTGAAATTCATTTTGCAGAACCAATAAAAAAAGATCAAGTTTTGCTATTTATTACAAAACTTATAAACACAAAGGCAAGAATTGCTCTTTTAAAAAGAAATAGAACAAAATATAGGGGAAGCGAAGAAAGACACATACATGATGTGTGGGTTCTTAAAAAGATGAAAGCAACAACATTCATCACATCGTTTTGGTTTTTTTAGCAATCGAAAGATTTGAAACTAGACCCATCGACTCGGCTTCTAACTCGCCAGTCTGTTTGAGTTTGACAGAGTATGATTGAATTTGACCAAGTTTGAACAGAAATTATTCTACGTGATGTACTCATTTCCCCTACCTAGAAAGGTAAACTAGTCATTCGCAAGAAAGGTAAAACTAGTCATTCGCAAGTTTGACAATGTAGGTTTCCCAAGCCCATTCACTTGGGAATATGGAAACTATTATTTCATATCAGCGCATTTTGTAGCTCAGGTTTGGCACAACATTCAGCAGATGGTATCCAAAAAAT
This sequence comes from Vicia villosa, assembly GCF_029867415.1. Classification (NCBI taxonomy): domain Eukaryota; kingdom Viridiplantae; phylum Streptophyta; class Magnoliopsida; order Fabales; family Fabaceae; genus Vicia; species Vicia villosa. The sequence continues at coordinate 178,539,726 of NC_081183.1, forward strand.
ACCAACCGCAACCAAAAAAGCATCTTTTAAAACCAGTAAAGTGGAGTTTAAACAAGTATAGATAGGTAACAGCTTAAGCACCAAACCTGAATACAGAAAGCAAGACCCAATGTATTATTTGCCAGCCAATGCTTCTTTAAAGCATACCATGCACAAAAAAAGGTTCCAGGGATTGCAGCAATGATCTGTGACTTTGTAAACTCAATGTCCAAAGCTGTGTAAGAAAGGTGTAATGAAAAATATCATTCTGCATGATAGAAGCGAGCTATCGTCAACTAGATCAAATGCAACAAAAAGGTAAAAAATGCATACTTTGAGACCACGAGATGATGGCACCATGATTAAAAAACATACAAAAGAAAAAAAACCCATTGATAACAATCCAGCTTTATGCGTTTGGTCAGTAAAGGAAAGAAAAGAAACAAAGGAAACTCTTATGATTATAACATCACATCGTGCCAACATATCCAGGAAATAGAAATCTAGCACCGTGTGATGCTATTGCAGAATTATCTTTTCTCTCAACCAACTACTATGCCTTAACAGCAGGAAAAACCATATTCCTAAGCTCCTATTGGAATAAGTAAAATTTTCCCTTGATAGAGTCAGAAACTCATCTAGAAAAGATAAGTATATTTTGGATATGACAAAATTCTCCTAATCCAATATTAACTAATATGATCTCTCGTGTCAGATAAGAGTATCAACATTATTAGCTATTAGCAAATTTAGTCAGAAAAGTTAACAAATATCTAATAGGTACTTCATATCAGCAATTTCACACTTGCAGAAATCAACAGAAATGCAAGCCACATACTGTCATCATTGACAATCAAATACAATGAATCATATATCTTATGATACCAAAATTTAGAGAAACAGCATTATTCTGTCGCAGCAAGAGTCCGGCTAAATAAGGTGACAAACACATGACATACATTTAAAATATGGAAAACGCCAGACAATGAGATCCTCATTCCAATGATTTGGCAAAAATCTTTTGATAGATGGTAGTAATGTTGCCCTGTCCAAAGAGAGAACAACGATGTCATATAGCAAACAAAATTACCTTAAAAAGTATTCTCTAGTGTCCATATAATAACAAAAGGAAAACAATGGGCCAAAGTAAAGAACATACGACAAGGCAACAATCCCCAGTACAAAGAAGTAGAGTGTCAAGACAGTGTTGACCAAGTCCTTAGATAGAAACTTGAAGAGCAAGAAAAGTGATAACAACATTGCGCTCCCGACAAAGGGAAAACGCATAGCGTGTTCATTAGACATTGTCTCCTGCATTATCGCAACTCACATAAGTCAGTTCATGATTCTTTGAAAAGAACAAAGGAAATAGGGCATAAAAAAACACTACTTACAGTAGGTGGAGTTGGTTTGACGGAACGGTAGCATCCCACGAACACAGTGATGCATGCGGTTAAGACAACATTTACATTTGGATCTATTTTCACAACAAGAGGTGCCAAGGTTAAACCTGCGAGAGGAGATACAAACAGTTAATAAACAAACAATCTAGGAACATAAAAAACAACCCCCTTTACTTCTCAAAGATACAATAAAATTAGAATAAAAAACTTGAAACCTATAAAAAACTTGAAACCTATAAACATCACTAGTCGATTCTGAAGAACAACTTATATATCCGGAACTTAACGAGATCTTAATTGAATCGTGTATCCAAATGCTCCCTAAACTCTTTAAGGCTATACAAAAATAAATTTTCCATTGGTTCAATTCAAGCCCACAGCTTGGCACATTAAGGCACAAGGACCGCCTTTATCCTAAATAGCATCATTCTATGAAGCACTATCTGACACAGACATCATACATGACTGTGACCGTTACACGTAGACCATAACAACAACAACAACAACCAGGCCTTATCCCACTAAGTGGATTCGGCTACATAGATTAACTTTCTCCGTAATGTTCTATCCAAAACCATGTTTCTATCCGACAATTACAAGTAGACATTTTAATACATTTAGAAAATATAAATATAAGTGATTTAACATTACCACGCGCCCCGAGTCCAAACATACATTTAATCAGAAGTTTCATTTCTACATAGAACTGTCACTATAGAATATAAACAGCTACTGCATTGTTCTAAAATGCCACAACAAATTTCACTTCAGCAACATTAAGCATATATTAGCACCACAAATTAATTTACTCCTAATTGCAAAAAAAAAAAATGAAGAAAAATAATCAACAATACAAAATCTACACAACAAAATCAACAAACCTGCTAATGCCAAACTCGCAATTCTCTCAGTGTTTTTCATCTTAAACCTGAAAATAAAAAACACCAATTTCATAAACTCAAATTTATTGTCAATTTAACCCAAAAAAAAAAACAATTTCTGATTATTTATTCACAAAACTACCTCTTAGTAAAACAAAAATGGCGAAACGTTGATTGCAGATCGGAGAAGACAATGAAAAAATTGGGATAATTTTTGGGGAATTTAAAGAGTTAGGGTTTAAAGTTTATGACAAATTCAGATTTTTATTATAATAAATATTTTTATTGTTTATAATTTTGTATAGCCCGCGGTTACGAAGAAAAGATGAAGAAGGAAAGATTTGGCTTTTAGTAACAGACACACGTGGTTTGAGGTTTTTGAACCAATCATGAACTTGCTTATTGCCACGTCTGACTTATGAAATATTTTATCTATTTTTTTTAAGTTACATTATATTAAAAGAAATACTTTTTGGTCAAATTGCATCCAAAATAATATATTTTGGTAAAGAATAGTTTTAATGAATTTTTCAGGAAAGTTTATGATTTTTTGGTCAAATACTTTTTTTGGACCATTTTATATTCTTTAATAATTTTTGTTAAAAAAAATACTTTAAGAAGGTGATCAATTGAAATGGTCAAGAAAAAAAGAAAAGTATAAAAGATTGTAGAGTACTATATTTATTAAAGAGCTTATTTTTCAATTTATATCACACAAAAATTAGACAATCGACCCATCATAGTTATTCATGCATATCACTTTAAATATGATTATTATAAAAGTTTAAAAAATTATTTATATAATTATTTAAGATGACTAACAATGTAAAAATTATTTATATGGATAATATATAATATATAATGAAATATTTTTAATACTAAAAAGACAAGATAATATCATTATTTATCTATCTATCTATTTATTTATTTGTATTGTGGTGCTTGTTAAAATATAATATGTGATAATTTATGGTGATCAATAACTACGGTAAACTTTAAAGATTTATTGAAGGGTTTAGAACTAGGTCACGCAAGGAGGTGAGAAACAATGATATTTGCGTAATGACATTGGATTCCTTTCTCAACTTTAAGGTTGGGATATTTATAAAAGCTTTGGGGCTGGATCTGAAACTCTTATCTGAGAGTGTGGGAATGAGGTAGTTAGTCTCCTATTATTCAGTATAATATGGTACATTCTCACATTACATTGTTGTTTGACTCCCACTCTACATTGTTACAAACTAAGAAACGTTAATTGCACATTTTTTCTAAAAGGTGACTAATCTGAGAAAGGGGTGTCGTATTTAAATGATGGGCGCTCGAACAAATAAACGGGTGATGTTTGGTGGCGTTCTTCTGTCACATGGATCCTTGTGGGCCCTTGACAACTATACTAAAGCACAGTCCCTCAAGCACGAGGGCTTGGAAAGCATTGAGTGATTAGGTCTTGTTTTCCCTCTCCCTATCTAGATGACTCCCCACGATCTACCTGTTGAGAAACAAGTGTGAATTGTGTTGAAAAACAAGTGTGAGTTCTAAGTCCCGCATTGCATAGAAAAGTGGAGGTTAGGTACTTTATAAGTGAGAGGATACATACACATATCAACTTAAGGTTTTTGATAAATATGTGGTGTCTCTCTCATTTGTTTGGGTGAGACTTTGACCTTTAGGTGAATGTTTGACTTAATGTGAATGTTTCCCCCTCATAATGTCCCGTCAGTGGTATTAAAGCCTGGTTTGAGTTAGGGACTATCTCCTTGTGTTGAAAGTCTTCCTAACATGGTGGTCAGGTGGCGTGTCCTATTTCCCATTATGAGACAAGGGTGTCTCTCAACAAGGGTACAAATATGTTGATGAAAGAGCTTCTACTTGAGGGGAGCATAGTGGATGGACTCACACATGAGGGGGTGATTATTGAGAAATGAGTGTGAGTATTGTTAAAAAAACAAGTCTGAGTTCTAAGTCCCACATTGCTTAGAAAAGTGGTGGTTAAGCACTTTATAAGTGAGAGGATTCGTACACCTGTCACCTTAAAGTTTTGGGTGAATATGTGATGTCTCTCTCATTTGTTTAGGTGATTCTTTGACCTTTAGGTGAGTGTTTGCCCTAATGTGAATGCTTTCACCTCATTGTGTCCCATCAATACCTCGGGAAAGACCCTCAAGCCTAGGGCGAGTCATTCATGTTTGAGGTGAATCCCTCATGTATAAGGCGAGCCCCTCGTATATTAGGCGAGTCTTGATCGCGACTTTACGTGTCTATAAATCTGATAACTGCAAGTGCACAGTCGTGTCGTGTAGTTTTAAAAGATATCGAATCCACATGGACTATGAATCGATCTACCGTTATCTAAGGTTACTATGTAAAGCTAGGAGTACTAAAATTTCGATTGTTCCTAAGGGAAAGTGATTGTGAGAAAATAAAGAATAATAATAAAAGACAGGTATCAGTATGTATTTCGTTTAACTAAAGGTAATCCGAAGGTCCATTGGCTTTTGCATAATTAAATTAAAAATCTTTACTAAATTCCATTGATTAAAAATCCTCGTCTCAAACTTTCGCTCTGTTGATTTTAACCTTTGACCGTCCTAACCCCTCAAACTTTCGCTCTATTGGTTTTAAGACTAACTAATTAAACTAGACATATAAACCAAAAATAAGTGATAATTAATAAAACATAATCAAGCCAATTTATTTCGGATCCCTACGGTTAACTTACTTTACATACCGACACCTTTAGTAATTTAGCCAGACATATTAATTCGATTAAACATGCATAAATCGGTTCGGTTCATAATAATAGGCATATTAAATGGCATATAATATATCATGCAATAATAATATAAATAAAGGCGGTAAATAAAAACCTGAATTAAAATAAATCTGAATTAAAATAAAAACTTGAATCTTGAAGTACTCGAACTTCCACCACAGGTTGGCTGGATCGTTCTTCGGAATTTAAATGGCAGAAAATAAAAACAATGAAATAAAACGATAAATCTAACGTAAGGCTAGATCTACGAAAAGTTCACAACAATTTCCAGTGTAGAAATCGTTGTGAGAAAATAAACGGTTGAATGAAAGCAGAGTAAAGGAAAGCAATTCGCGGTACAATTTCGGCAGCACTTCGTTGGCAGGAAATCAGACAGTTTGGACTGAAGTGACTGCTTCTATTTATAGGGGAAGCTTTGCAGTTGCTTTGCGTGAAAAGAGGGGATTCTGCAGACTTGGACGTGGAGACGTGCGTCTCCTATTCTTCAGGAAGACTTGAGACGTGCGTCTCAAGTGGAGAGAATTTAGGGAGGTGGAGACGTGCGTCTCCCTTTTGCTGAGGTGGCAGAGACGTGCGTCTCTGCTTACTTGTGTGGCTTGGGCTGCTTTCCTTCGTGGGCTGGATTGCTTCATTGGGCCTTTGGGTCTCTTTCAGCACACTTGGCCTTTAATTGCACTCCCTTTTTACTTCAGCACCCAATTTACGTCTTTTAGGCATAGAAAAGGGTCGTTTTGGCTCCATTTCTTCTCTTTTTCACAATTCGGCATAATAAGAGTGTAAAACCTGAAACAAAGCAAAAACTCGCGTAATATCATAATAAATTAACATAATAAACGGAAAATGCTATAAATATCTATGGATTTTAAGCTAAATATACGATATAAAATCGTGTTATCAAGTCTTCATGTATGAGGTAAGCTCGTCATGCATGAGGAGAATCAGGGGTATATCTTTATATGTCAATGAGATGAATCCTACATCAATTAAGGGAATCCCCAAGCGACAGTTGGGGGAAATCCGTAAACATCAGTTGAAGTAAAAAGTACGCGATATATTAAATGCGATCAATGATAATTTGGTATCGGGATGCCAAATTAACTTTAATTTCCCACACGTGTTAGAAGCGTGCATAGCCTTTAATATCTGATGGGAAACCTATGAGACCCTTGATCATCCCTAATTTTTGAACCTTTATAAAAAAGGGTTAAACCCTTACCCTTTCACGCGCACTTTCGTTTCGAAGCTTTTGCAAGCCTCATTTGTCAATTTCGCCACTTCTTCCATTTATAGAGATAATTAGGGATTTAAATGAGAATGATAACTTGAAAGAGTCATCGACTCGCGATGAGCGTATAACCCTATGAGATTACTGTTATAGAAATGCTAAACATTTAGATCAGACAAATAACTATAAATTAATGGAAGTAGGCATCTTTGTTAGTTGCATGAATTCCATTAGTTCTAATAGCTATAGCAGTGGTGGTAGCAATAATAACTCTTTTTTCCTTTTATTTTCTCAAGAAATAAGAAGATAATGGCCATATGATCTGACACTGAGCGCAAAGGCGTCAAGGATATCGAGTCCCATTACATTATTGAGGGGTAAATTGTCTTTTTTGGTAACAACTTAACCTTATCTTCTCAAGTGATAAGGAAGAAGTCATCCTTGAGACATGTTCTATGACGGAGAGCGTCAATATGGTTGACTCGGACGATTATTCCAATCCTCACTTCTACCTCCACCTCCTTGTAGTTCGTGACATAGGGGGTTCTCATCCCCTTTCCCTGTTTGAGGCAGACGTTTTAAAGGCGTTCAACATCAACCTATTCCAGATCACACCCAATGGTTGCAGTTTGATTCGGGTCTTTGGGACCATATGTTGATGATCAGGGGTTCATCCTAAAATAGGGATATTATTTTCCTTCTATAAAACCAAGGTGTTCATTCAAGGGGGCTGGGTGACCTCAATGCCTTGATTGGGAGGGCTTTGTTTAAACCCTACTCCAATAACTATAATAATTGAAATAACAAGTTTGAGATAAGGAGAGTGAGATATGGCTCATACATAATAATTATTAGGGCAAATGACGCCCCATATTTTCCTCTATCTTGAATAGATAATCTTGTGGAGATCACGAGTTTTGGCTTTGAACTTTTGAGGTTGAGGTGGTGCAGCTTTGAGACAAGTTTAAGGTTATGGATTCTCATACCATAATCACCTTGGATTAGGGGGACGATAAAAACATGGATAAATATCTAAGTAAGTTCAACATACTAACAACCCTTTATTTGGGATTTTTTCCGGTCATATAACTCATATATGTTATTCTTCTTTTGCATATAAGATGTCAAAATATCATTAGACAAAAGGAATGAGCGCTTAGCAATGAGAAAGGCAAAGCACTTATGACTTTACAACCTCCGGAGTCGCATGGACAACTTAACACTTGGGGATCAAGACCCAAGTTAAGGGTGATGCCCCTCGTGAATCCTATGACCCTAAAACTCAGAAGCAGGAAGTAGGTTCCTCCCTAGATCTAAATGGGTATAGCGGTCCAAATCACCATAAAGGGGGAAGGTGGCCACACATAACTAGTGAATACGGATTGGCCTCCTCAGTCCTCTATGTGAAATGATCCTAATTTTGATACGATCAAGTTCATTTGTGCTTGTCTTCCCTTCCTATAGGACTTCCTAAGTGACTACAGGACTATTGGTAGTCGGGTGTTCCTCAAGAGGAATAACCTCTAGGAGATCCACTTGTTAATGGTTTCATTGATGGAGCTTGCTGACAGAGAGAAACATGTTGAGATTGAGAACGACCTGAAATAAAAGCTTACGGACTATCAGGGGGATCTCGCCAAAGTTCAGGGAATAATATAGGCCTTATAGAAGGAGAATGAGGGCTTGATGTCCAAGCTCTAAGAAATGGATACCAAACCTTATGATTTTTCTGTCTCAGGGAAAAATTGCAGGTCTCCCTAGACAATGCCCTAAACTCCAGAAGAAGCTAGAATAAGAGGTGTTTGTGCTCAAGGACGATATAGTGAATACCTCTGCTATTTACTTTGAGTGGGTGAAGTAACAACTGTCTTCCTTCATCCGGAGGTGGATCTGATTCCTATTGACATAATTATATTTGATTGTGATGGTCAGCTGGTGGATAACGAGAATTGTTTTTCCTCTAAAAAGCTAATTGCTTCCTCCGTTAAGGACGTCCAAGTTGAGCTCGAGGATTACAAAGTGGCAAAGGAAGTTAATCCAGAGGCAACCTACCAACATGATACTTATGATGAAATGAGGGTTCCCGGAGAGGGCCAATGAGCCAGAGCCTTCTTCGTGTTTCCTTTTGGCCCATTTTGTTGAATATGTGACTCCACACATAAGATGGGGTGAGTTGTGGGGGTTTGAAAAACATTGGTTTAAAATAAATTTTGTTTTCTAAATTAGAGTTTAAAAATATTTTCAAGAAAACGTTTGAGTACTGTAGTGGGAAAATAATGTAAAAAAAAAGCGAAAAGTAAAGATATAAGGAAAAAGAGATGACACTAGAAGATTTATAGATGTTTGATCTAAATGAAGTGACTTACTCCTCTCCGTTAAGAAATGAGCTTGAGAGCTTCCAATAATAGTTATGATTTTTATAAGGTTAAGCTCACAATCCCCCTTATACAAGAAAAAATGAAGTTTCAGGTCAACTTCCAACCAAATAGAGAACAATGGAATGAAACGGTTAGTCTTATTTCTAAACACGAATGAAGTTTTGAGCGGTTAGTCTCAAAGATAAACTGAGATTTTATACGGACTTCCTCGAACTAGTGTGGAGTTTTGAATTGGCTATCTTCTGAACCAAAGCAAGGTTTTACACATGTTAACATCATACCGAATCAATCTCATGTTTAGAGAAAATAATTAATAAGGTGGAAAAATCGGAGAACAATGCCTAACTTTTGAAAGAGAGGTCTAAACATTAGGCGATGGTTTAGATTGAGTAATAAAAGAAAATCCAAGAATAATCTATATCTTGTTTTATTAATCCAATCGATGATAAGAAGCACTTAAATTCCCCACATAGAGTAATTATTCTCTAACATGCCTGCCTATGATTTTAGATCGAAACAAAAATTATTTAAATTAAAATAAAACAAATTATTTATATGAATCATAAATAAAAATTACTAACATTCATTTCTATTTTTGTAATTTTAAATGAAGTGATTTTACGAATATTTTCAGACAATTTAAATTTTTATCAAGTATTTTTGGTGAAAATAATAATTAAGAGAATATCATTTGAAGAAATGTAAGTTCAAACATTGAAATAAGCACACCTTTAACAAACATATAAAATAGTTTTGGTTCGCGGTTAACCAATAACGTTGGAGAATAGTAGAAACTTTAAAGTAATCGAAAACGCCACACTTCATCTTCTTCTTCATCTTCAGTAACAATGGCACAACTTGCAGTTACAACGTTCAAATTCAACTCATGTTGCAAACCCATTCACCACTCTTTCTTCTTCTCTCCCTCTCCACCTCCCACACTCATCATCAAACCCACTCCCAATCTCACACACCCACGTCTTTCTCACCATTCCATCTTCACGTTTCGTTCCCCTTCTCTCACTTCATGCAACAACAACAACAACAACAACAACAACAACAACTCAGGTATGGTACGTCTCATCCATAAAACCAATTTCTAAACTCTCACTAGTAACCAACTACCTGTTTGGTTCATATTCGGTTGGGGCATTTTGTCGAACACCTTGCTTGCGTGTTGTGCAAGAGTAAAAAAATGACTTTAAACATCTTATTCAGTGTATCTTATCTCGTTATTTTGGTTTGGTTGGTTAGATATGATATCGCAGTTGGAATTGGGGAAGCCGGAGCTGAAGAAGAGGGAACCGGAGAAACGAGTCAATGGAATATTCTGGATCATACTGCTTAATATTGGTATATTTGTTGCTGACCATTTCTTTCAGGTATGTGCATTTGTTTGTTCATCCATCATAGTTTAGGCTTTTAGAGAATGACAATTTATAGACCAAATTGAATGTGCACTCTAAGCATGAATAGAGTAATTACCAAACTGGTTCACTAGAAAAGCATGGAGAAGCCATGTACGTTTGTTGGTCTAAAATATAAGCAAAATCTATTTTAACCTTATTTCTTTCAAAATAAAGTCAACCCACATCAATTCTTTCAAAATCAATACAAGAAAATCTAAATCAAACATATCCTAGTATGAACTCAGAATATGCTTTTGTTCTCATATCAAGATTTCTCTATGATGAAAGGTTTTCTGTCATTTCTTCTGTAGGTTGATGGTATCAAGGCTTTGTATTTGTTTCATAGCAGGCCTGATTGGTTCCAGTTTCTCACTGCAACGTTTTGTCATGCTAACTGGTGAGTCCACTCTTCTTTCATTTCATGTCAATTTTCTATGGCTGTGTTCATTTTCTTGTGTTTTCATAAGAATTGCATTGCACAGGAACATGATTGGAAGTTTTTTTTTGTTTTCCTCTTCATTTTCTATTATTAGGTTTGTTAACTCATTTCTCAATACCCCATTTTACGACTGATTATGCTTTAACTTGTACAGGAAACATCTTTCTAGCAACCTTTTCTTCTTATACATATTTGGTAAGGCTGTGACAGGGTCACTCTTCTTTCTGGGATGTGACTTGTCATCGGATTGAAGCATGAACATTTGTTATTTCGATGCTTTCGCAACAGGAAAGCTTGTTGAAGAAGAGGGAGGAAGCTTTGCATTGTGGCTTTCTTACATTCTTACTGGTGTTGGAGCAAACCTTGTTTCCTGGCTGATTTTACCAAGAAACACAGTCTCAGTTGGAGCTTCTGGTGCTGTTTTTGGGTTATTTACAATCAGTGTCCTTGTAAAGGTACCTGGAATTGTATTGTAAAATTTACCGTTCTTTTGTTTCCAGTTTTTCTTCTAAGCTCTTACACTTTTGGTTGAACTTGATTTAGATGTCATGGGATTGGAGGAAGATCCTTGAAGTGCTTATATTGGGTCAATTTGTTGTAGAGAAGGTGAGCATGAGCAACAAAGATTTTGTTTTTTACCCTGTAAAACAACTAACTCTAAACAACTGCAGAACTTTGCAAAAGTTACTATAATGAAAATATTACATACTTTCAAATTTTCATCTTTTAGATATATTATTGGAATTCTGATCCTGTAAATTTCACGGGTATACTTTGGCAGTGATAATAATGATATCTTTCATTTTTTATACTGATAATTCAGTTAAATATTTACTTGTTTGAAAAGATAAAGTGCTTATATTTTGATCTTTTTATTTGGGTCATGCTTGAACAACTAGGAGCATCAGTGTCCTTTATAAATGATCCGTTGTTTCCGAGTGTAATAGGTTATGGAAGCAGCTCAAGCGTCAGCATCATTACCAGGAACCTTCCGTGGAGGCTACGCATTGCAAAATGTCAATCACATTGCACATCTTTCTGGTGCTCTTGTTGGTGTCCTCTTAGTTTGGCTCCTTAGCAAAATTCCTTCTGATTCTTCAAACCAATAATCCAGTTTGGAATTGTTGAATGGCTGCGATTATTTATAGAGGAGAATAATTCTGCATATATATGTTTGATACTATGTGATTGTAAATTTAGTAATAGAATGCAATCATGAGATGAGCTAGCACACCTGTGCAATGTAACTGCATATCACTGTAGATGTAATATTTTGGAAATAGCATTACTCATCTCAACTAACATGGCATTGGACGGTTCGTCCCAATATCAAGAGTAAGGGTGTGGTGTCAAATTAGATGAATTGGGTAAAATATAAGATTGGTTTTAATAGATGGGTGAAAACAAGCAATTATTCCACTTATAATCGGTAGAAAAGAGAAGACATGAGAATAATGCACGAGATACATAAGAAAATAAGTGGATCAAACCCATATAATAAGAAAATAATATTAATACTAAATTGATTAATATTATTTTTGCTCTTTTCACATAAGTAAATTTTGCTTTACTTTTTTTTTAAAATAAATTATATTTCAATTTTATAATATGATGATTCTTTTATAGTCATTTAAGCCATGAATGTTTGAGGCAATTAGAAGTATCACGTCCTTAGATGATTAGATGTTATGGGAAACACGTGTACTACCCTAATGTCTTCAATGAATTCAATGAGTCTATATAGTCTTGGTCAACATGCTTAAATAATTTTTGAAATTTCATCATGGAGATAAATCAATGTGATTGTTGGTCTTTAATGAGGAATTTCTAGCTAAGTCATCAGTATATTGAGTTTGATCTTTTGAAGCATTTGACTCATCAAATATGCTTATGTGTTGTGTTTACTATGTTTACTTGTCAAAAACTACATATGTGTGGCACCCTATGCTGGTAAGGGTGGCCAAAGATTTTAAAGATTTTTCAGTGGTTTAGAGCAATCTCACGGTTGTGGGGAACCGTGTTTGGTGGTATTTTAGGTGTGGAGAGACAAACTCACATGAGGTGAGAGACTCTGTATTTTTGAGGTGTTTTGTGTGTATTTCGAATTGTCCTTCCTCAGTTTAGGGACAAGGTATTTATAGAGATCAAAGGGGCCTGAAGCTAAGGTTTCTTGGGAATGACAATTGTCCACCTAGTCATAGTAGTGGACCATTGAATCTTTATTTCTCAAGAAAACGTGAGATGAAGAACTTAAAACCAAGAAAAAAAAGATGAAGAAGATGATGAAGATGAAGAACTCAAAACCCCAAAAATAAATTTAATCACGAATTTTTCCGTTGCTAAATCAATCATCTTCTCCAATTTTACTTGCACTATTTTCTTCCTCAACATATTTCAATTATGAAAATGGTAAAAAAATTCCCCTTTCATTCTCTAACCCATTTTAATCTTTCAACAAAAATTGTAAAGTTTCATTCACTTTGATAACAAATTAAAAATCAAAACTTTTATAAAAAAAATTGTCTTGAAGATTATTGCAGAGAGAAACCTCTCGTAAGAAGATTATCAAGAACAAACATTGAATCTCATATCTTGAACATAGACCTAAAGCAAAGAGATCAGGACCAGTATGTGGATCCAAATTGTATTCGTCAAGTAGAATGAGAAATTCAGTACATTGGAGTCCTAAATTGGTTACACAATCCACCTTCACATCTTCCCTTAAGGAACACATTCTTATTCATCCTTCAATTGATTACGAAATCCAAGGTACATTGTATGTTTTCAGTGTTTCTTTCGTCCTTTGTTTATTCTTTATTTGTTTCACAATTTTCAAGTAGATGCGAATTAAATAATGCTGGTGTTGAATTTTGATTAACCTATCAATTAGATTTGTAAAGAGATTTCAAGTATTTGTCAAAAACTTCCATATGGTGTGTCCTGCGTTTGTCATGTTGTGGGTCTCTAAACACCCATATTCGATCAGTTATTATAGGATATATTTCTTGTCTTTTTTGCGAGTTTTCGATTGAGACTGCTTCTCACCTTTTTATTACGTTTGAGATAGCTTCGTCAGCATGGTATAGTAGTTTCAGGTGGTTAGGGTGGTTGGTAGTTATTCACCAATATCTTAGCTGCTTATTGAGTCTTTTCTTTCTTTAGGAAGTCAGGTAAAATATAGAAGTGGTTACCTTATGGTTTGGCGTGCTGTAATATGGTCTATTTGAAAATCCTGAATTGATGTTATATTTAATGGAATCACAAAAACAACGGAAGAAGTGGAGGAGAAGAGTATATTTTTGCCTTGGAGTTGGTTTTTGGGTAGGTGGGGGAGAACTTTTGCACCTTTGCAAATTCGATTCAGAATCCAATCCTCTACCTACAGCTATAATAGATCGAGTTTTTACCCTGATTCATAGTGTGGATGTGAATCTTTACCCTGTTAGGATCTGATATGTTGATGGTGGATCTGGTTGTTTCAAGCTGTAGCCTGAGAGTAGCGATGTGGTTATGTAGAAGTTATGATTTTGCTTTTGGGTGCCCCGTTATTCGAGGCTTCCTGTTTTTTGTTGAGCTTCTTTCTTTTTATTTTGTATTAGGGCACCTCTTGTGCTTTTTGATTATTTATTGTAAAATTATTTTCTTTCTTTATTAATATATTTATTTTGCCATTAAAAGATAGGGACAAAATATAATATTTAACATATTTAATAATATCTGCAAATCCTAACTCAACTGGGAAAAATCAATATTAATAGGTTGAACATTATTACCAGAATTTAAACCTAGACAACTTTTTTAGTAAAGATAAAAAAAATATTGAAAAAAATATTTAAAACTATTATCAAGGTCCTTATTAAAAATATTAAGTCACTTTATTAATATTATTTGATAATGTTTCTTTTTCATACAAAATCAAATATATTCTTTAAATATTGTGAACTAATTAAAATATTATGTGGATTCGGATAGACTAAATATGTGATAAGTGACTTAAACTTTTAATAAATTCAAGTCTCACTTGCCTAAATAAATATAAAAGAATACCCCTAACGAAAACATGTCAGAATTTGAAGTTTGAAGACTTTTTACAATGAATTGTGTACAAATAAGATGATGCAGACGCGTTTAACATTCATCCAGGCGCGTTTTACAACAAATAAGGCAAATCTCATCATTAGCATAAGCGGTTGTGAGTCTTTTACAAAGAGTTTAAAAGATCATGCATGGCAGTGTTGCGTCTCCTAGATCCACGTGTTTTTGTAAGAGGATTAGTTTTGCCATACATAAGAAGTTAGTGATGGAGTTTGTTGTCCGTTTGCCATCCATTTCTATGTAAATAATATTTAATAAATATAATAAAAAATTAAATTCAATAATGTAATTTATAAAGTGGTCACTTAAATTATTTATCATTGGATCAGAGGTATTCTTCCAAAAGTTACACCTCTTCCTCAAAGTAGATTTGTTTGAAACAAATCCACCTCATATGATATATTCTTTTTTTTTTTTTTTTGAAAATTCATATGATATATTCTTACTTCAAGGAAATGTTATATAATTCTTAAACTCAATTTGGAGAATAATTTTGAATAGAATTTCATCTCGGAAACGGTGACTCTTCTCATAATCCATTATCAAATGAAAATGATTGAAGCTTGTAATTTTTCTCCAAAGATATTAAGGGGAATAGTGGACCTATTCACAATTTAAAATTTTCAAGGAGGCTTAAACATAGGACCAGATCTCCCCTATATGCTTTCGTTCTCTACATAGAAAATATAATTGCAAGGTTCAACCTCTCGCTAAAGTTCACTTGCATTGTTGAACCACTTTTATTTTGGAAGACTTGTTAAAATTTGGCTTCATTCTAATGCAAATTTCTTCTACATTATCAATGATGGCAAAAATACATGTTTTTGGATGCATTCTTGGATTCTCATATTCAAGTTACTTAAGACTCATGTCATTTCTAATATCCCTTATGATGAAACTATGTTTTAAGTTAAGATTTAAACAAACACCACAAGTTAGAAGTGGAATAAATTGAGATATCTTCTTCTGATCAAAATTGTGGTAGAATTGCCTTCATTAAATCGTCCTGAATTAGTTTTAGTGATTACCCTTGTCAGTCACTCATGAATGATGGAGCTTTCTTAATCAAGTCCACTTATGAATTTTTTGAGCTTTGATTATGCCAATCATATAACTTTGATATGTTTTTCTCTCTTTCTTGGAACCAAAATAGTCCTAAGAGAATCATAGAATTTCTTGGAAAGTTCAGCCATGGTAAATTACTTACTAACGAGAAAATAAAGCATATAATTATGACATATGACATTACGTTTATTAGGTTAAATACCTATGGTGAGTCTATTATGCATGTTCTTCGTGATCGTGGATTTGTTCATGATTATCGGGACCTCTATATTACTAGCGATAATTGGAGCAAAATTTGCATTCATGCCATGTATTGGCTTCGTTTAAATATCACCCTTTGTGGTGCTAACTTAAATTGGTTTATTTTCTTTAGAGTAACCATCTCGAGCTCGTGGATGGATAATAAATTCAATTTTGGAATGTTCATCCATTATTAAGTTCGTAGTCAACTCAACTTTTCTATTTATTTTGGCTTGATGATGAAAGAGTTGCATGATGTTGGGAATCCTCCTACGGGTAGTGCTTTTAGTTTAATATGGTTGGGTCTTACACCTCTCACGATGACCCCCCCTTTTTGGAGGACTCATACGAGACTTTCTTGAATGCTATATTAATGATTTTTGTTGTCAGATTAGAATCTCACTCGGCTTACAAATTTAAGGGTAATATTTATGGTATTCGTCTCCCAGAACAACTCATTATCATTTTCACTCTATGTGAAAAATTATCTTAGGTGCTTCTTACCACAATTAAAAATAAATATTAATAGAGCTAATCTCCAACTTTTTTTGACTCAATATCAATAATCCTTATAAGCTCGTATTTATTAGATATATCTATCATGAGACAAGTTTCTATGTTGACGTTCTTGCTTGATTATGATTTTAGAAGACTTATCTTAGATCATTTTAAATTCTTCTCCTCATTCTTTTTTTTTTGACAAAATCAAACTTAACTCATATCATTTATCAACTGGAAATCAATACAAGGAGGAATTACATTAAAGATACTACGCCTAGACCAAGAATTGGCCGCCTTAACAAGAGAATCGGCAACCATATTCGCTTGGCGTTTAATAAGCTTTACCTCAAAGTTTGGAATAGAAACTAACATTTGCTTAATAGAGAGGAGGATAAAAGTAAATTCAGACGAACCCGTAACCGAAGAGTGAATACCATTACTAACCAATTGAGAGTCGGTTTCAAAGATCACACAATTCAAGTTCAAGGTGACAACATGATGTACAACTTCCTTCAAATCCAAAGCCTCCGCCTCTAACAGCGACAAAACCCAATATCCCATGCAGTTTCTTCCATAATGAATCTACCCATGGAATCTCGAAAACACCAACCTCTATTTGTGGACCTGTAAGTTTTATTGAACCCGACATCAACATTACACTTTACCCACCCTTCACCAGGGGGGACCAACCCACAGAAGTTTGAACACTTGAACGCCTATTCTGATTATCTTGGGCAGAAAACCACTCTTGCCAATTAAAAAAGGCTTGCAAGCCCAATCTAGAGAATCCCTCCCGTTCATTATTCCAAACTATATTATTCCGGTTTTTCCAAATCACCTCTACCATCATAGCAAAGCGCCCGGCGTCCTTCCTATCCTCTCTACGACAAACATCAAGAATAAGAGATTTAGCATCACTAAAATGATGGAGACGAGGCTCAATGATAGATGACAAACCTGCTGCCCGCCAACATTGGATAATAGTATTGCAACCGAAAAATACATGCCAATCCTCTTCCGCCATGTCTTCGCAAACAGGGCACTCCACAGGGCACTCCTCATTCTGTATGTCTTCTTTTACATACCGATGTTATGAGGTCTAACACCCCTCATTTTATTCATTAGTTTTTTTTGGTAATTTTCTTATCATAAAATATTATACTGATTATTAAAAAAAATACTATATGATGTTTTATAATTGTTCTAATAGTTATATGGATGTATTCATCATAACAATTTGTTTATATTCGTCTTAAATCTCAACACGAGGACGTATCATTCCATAATTGACCATATTTCAGTTATCTCCATAATATAACCACAAAATCTCGATCATTAATATTCGAATAATAGAAAAACATTACGATAGCCACTTCACGACCTATTCGCTCATAAGCAAGTAACTACATGATTTGCAAATTAGCTAAGGATCGACAAACCTTTAAGGTCTCTATGATATAGTTAAACATAAAATATTAGTATCTTGACATGGATATTGGGTTGCATATGCGCGTCCTAATAAAAATTTATGATACAATTTTTACGGATGTTTTTCGTCTTTGTATTATTCAAAGAACTCTTTGAATTAAAACAAAATCAATCGAACACACATACTATAATTTCCAAACAATAAATTCTAACAAACATGAACAAGGGTTAGGGCGACTAATCTATTGCAATAAAGAAGAGATCGGTGAATGTGCTAGTGCTAAAAATGTTCTTCGATTTCACCAAACAAATAAAAACCCTAGAGAGGTAAGCATGTTATTAAAGATGTTAAAGGAAATTGAGAATATAAATTTGGGATGGCAGAAATTAGGGTTTTGTTACACGGGTGTGGAAGAAAAGAGTTGGTGTGTGTGATTGTTGATCTATGTTAAATACAAAATCACAAAAATTGGGGTGAAAATTAGAAAAGTAGGGTGGAGATAACAAAGGCCTTCATAAACCTAGGCCCATAAAGAGTACAATGAGCCAAAACTACATTTTTACCCCTACCCAGTGAATACATTTCCCATATTGCCACTAACAATGGAAGAAATTTCAACCTGAACTTGTCATTCTTTTTCTTCATCTTCACCTCTCTGACCCAATTTCATTCTTTTCTTCTTTCTTCAATGTCTTTCATCGAACGAAACCAAACGAATTTCTCAAAACCAACTTCGAACAGAAACCCTAATCAATAGAGAAAAACCAAATTCCCATTCCTCAAAAATAAAAATTCAATTTTTATCTCCTTCAGCGTGCAATTTATGCTCGTTTGAGTGAATCAAGAAAAGGGGTTTTGTGATTTTCCATGATCAAGAACAGAAATACCCAATTTCTTATTCCGTTTGAATCGCTTGTTTTGAATATTTTTGATTATGTTGAAGCTGTGGAGATGGTACCAAAAGTGTTTGGCTGTTCATCCTGTTAAGACGCAGGTTATTAGCTCTGGGTTCATTTGGGGTGCTGGTGATGTTGCTGCTCAGTGTGTTACTCACTACACGGCCCAGAGACGTAGTACTGTTGAGGTAGGTTTTGGTACCCTTTGGAAAAAGATTTTGTTTTTTGGGAATTTGGTGTGTTTTGTTATGCATGTGAATGTTGAATTGGTGATGGGTTTGTTTTAGTTTTGTTAGTTGTATTGAAATGTTAACTTGCATTTGTGTTGTTGAGTTGGTGAAAAGGGTTTGAGATTATAGACACAAATGTGGGTGTTTTCTTCTTGCTTTTATGATGTGAATTTGTTTTTAAGTTAGGAAAATGCACGATGATTGTCAATGTTTTCATGTCACACAGGGGAATGAAGTTTTGTAGGACATAGAGAGCTCAGTAGCACCGACACCTCTGAATGAAGGTGTGTAAGTGTCGTGTCCGAAACCGACACTGACACTTGTGATTAAGTTTACCTTATTCATTTTTTCAAATTATTACTGGTGTCGACGCCAGTGCCGTGTTTCCAGTGTCCTGCTTCATAGATAGTGTCTAAACTAAATAGTTAGGGTTTGTTTGGTTCAAACAAGGGGAGGAGAGATTTATAATGAGATATCTTGTTTGGTTGAGAAGAGGGAAGAGATTTCAATGGAGTAGAGTTGGCAATTTACATTTGAAACCCTTGTAACACTCATGTGATTTTAGTGGAAGGTTATTATAGTCAATGAAGTGTTATTTTAGTATTCCTTTAAGGCATGGTTCATAGAATATAGATAAAGGAAGAAAATAAGTGATCATGGAATGGAAAGGAAAGATAGAACAATGATCAATCTCTTTTTTGGTCCTTCCTCCTTGAACCTCGTACCTGAAAATTTGAAAGGAAAAAAGTTTAAGGTTGTGAATGCCAAGGAGAGGTATTGGCATGTTTCCATTGTTTTACTTCATTTGAATAACTTGTTTTGATTATTTTTTATTATGTTGTTTTGAAAGATCTCCTAGATACTTGTATTGTAGAAACACACCCCTTTTGCACTTGTATTGTAGAAACACACCCCTTTTGCACTTGTATTGTAGAAAGAAAAGAATAGCGGGGAAAAAGTAATTATTGTGATGCAATGGTTTCAAGTTGTGGTTGTGGGTGTAATCGTGTTGTGATTACAAAAATAGCAGAAAATTGTGTGCAAATGCTTCCGATACAGCCATAATTGCAGCTTCAATGCAAATGCAGTTTCGAAAACATGTCGTTAATTTTGTACTTAAGCCATAAACAGAGGGGTATGGAAAAGGAAACTATGTCAATGGAAAGCAGTGTTATCTTACGATTCGTGCTATTCGGATCTTCAATTGAAGACAGTGCTTTCTCTTTGGTCGTCTCCCTACCTCATGCTCTCTTTCTACTTGCTGCTCTGTTGTGTCATTGTTGCTCTCTGTTTGATTTATGACTTAAATGTTGCATTATTTTGATGTTCATATACGACCATATTAGCTTTTTTCTTGTTATCTGTCATAATAATGTTGTATTTTTATCAATCATCTATCTCATGATTCCTAAGATTCAATTCACGATTCAGAAAATAGGTTTTCCGATTCACAATTGGAATCACGATTTGTTAACCTTAATGCTATGGATTTAAATTGTGATACCGAATTTAGAGAAGATTACAGGATAATGCAGCCAATATGGCCACAATTGTTCTTTAAAACTCTCAATGCTCTTTAAAATTTTTGGTGTTATAAAATTGTATAGAAACATTTGGTTTGTTTGTGACTATACTCTAGAGAAATTTCACTTTTTCATTCCTCTAAATATAGTAAGACAAATGATGTTCACTGTTTTTTCTGGCTTTGGTGAAGCTGCAAAAGACATGTTTATAGAATCTGATATGTTGGAAACATTTTAGAAATTCAACTGATTAGTATTTACTTTAAATCCTCAATGGATTAACATGTTGTATATCTTTGTTCTTTACATGATTTTGGCATTTTTTTCGACAGCGTATAGTATATGATAATGTGACACTTTGCGGGAACACCCATCTAATAATCTTATTCCTCTTGTTTATTAACAGTCTCACTCACAGGATGATGACAACACAAAATTCAAAATCAACTGGAAACGGGTGTCTACTACCAGCTTGTTTGGATTAGCATTTGTTGGCCCTGTTGGCCACTTCTGGTAAAAAGCATCACCTTTTTAAAATTATTTTGGCTGATTATTGATCGGTGATGTTGTTGTGGAAGCTTTCTTTCTTCGCTTATTTTCATAACCTGAATGAGGATTAGTTTTCCTTATTTACTATATTGTTTGTTTTTCTCCGTTTGGGGGAAAGAGGTGATAGCAAGTTCTATTTATTCTGTAATCAACCAAACCAACTTATCAATTCTCCTTGTTCTAATTATATTAATCATTACAGGTACGAAGGTTTGGATCGGTTTATAAGATTGAGACTCCTGCTTAAACCCAACTCCTTCCGCTTCGTTGCTGCCAAAGTTGCCGCAGATGGATTTCTCTTTGGACCGCTGGATTTACTTGTGTTTTTTACTTACATGGGTTTTTCCACCGGAAAGAGTGTTCCTCAGATAAAAGAAGACGTGAAGAGAGACTTTCTCCCAGCCTTGGTTTTGGAAGGAGGCATATGGCCAATTGTTCAGGTTGCGAATTTTCGTTATGTACCTGTAAGATATCAGCTCCTTTATGTGAACTTCTTCTGCTTGTTGGATAGCTGTTTCTTGTCTTGGGTTGAGCAACAACAAGATGCCCCGTGGAAAGATTGGATAAAGTCGTTGCTACCTCTGAAGTAATCGAGTCATTGAGCTTAATATGTGCTTTCAAATCTCTCTTAATCGAGTCTTTCCCGTGGAGTGTATTTCTGAAAACAAGTGACTAGATTAGAATTTCAATTCTGGGAGTGATGGAATTGCTTTCTCACATGATATGATTTATGATTTCATCTTAAATACAAGTTGACACCATTTCCATTGAATAAACCAGTCACATTTGCTCATTTCTCTTGTGTTTTTACCAATATATTTTGCTGGATTTGTATCTATTACAAGTTTTGTTGATATTTGACTTCTACAAACTGGTTTGTTTTGGGTGAAAATAGTGATACATTTTTTTTCAAATATTTTTTTGCTTTATAAAAATTCAGTTGATGTTGTCTCAATCTTTTGGGAAAGGAGACTGGTAAGGAGATTGGTAGGAATGAATCCCTTAATATTGAAATTCTAAGACTTTCTTTCTCTTTTCAGCTAAAAATCATTTGTATCAAAATTGATTTTGATTTTAATCTCTGTTTTATTAAAGTGATAAAAAATAGTTGCTCTAGGAAGAAAAAACTACAATGTACTTTGGATAAAACTTGCTTGGATATAAAATATTCAAACATTAACCATTTGATTTCAAAGACAATTGTAATCTATTCAATTTGCAAAATCGTGTTCTTAAATATGAATTGTCAAACATGGATCTAAACTAAAGAAACAGTTGCAATCACAATTTCATATCAACTCTATAATCCTTGATCCCTTCATCACAAAAGCTGTTATGCTAATCCCACTGATTTCATGTCCACCATCACTAATACAACCTTTTCATGCAAGTTTGCTCTTCTATACTCAGATATCAACAAATCAAAAGTTGATCTAGTAAGCACATAAGAGTTCTTTACACATTCCAAGAATATCTCTAACCTATCATAAGCTTCCTCCCTTAAGTATAAACAGATAACCTTTTCAACATCATCTGAATCTGCAAACAACATCCCTTGTTTCAACATTCTACCAACAGATAACTCTACATCATCCAATCCATCTAACATGGCATACATCCTCACAATCCCACAATGAATCTGCGAGAAGACACCAGAATCAACTGGATACTTTGTTATCGTTTCAACTTTCAAGTAACTCCTCCATCTTTTCCACTCGCTCTTGCTCATGATACAATCCTATCAACATCTCAACCATGGTTTCATTGACTTGCCATCCGTTATCTAGCACAAACTTAACAAACTCCTCAGCTCGACTCAAACTCTTTCGCGCACAAAGCCCTTTAAGCATACTTTGAAGTATATTTCGATTCGGTATAATGTCCAAAACCATCATTTCTTCAAAAACTCTATCAGCAATCTCAAACTTCTTTGCATCAACACAACCAGTCAAAACTGATTCAAACATTCCAAGATCAGAACCAAATCCAGCAGCCTTCTTAGCCGAGTACCAAGCTAACATAGCATCAACATTCCCCGACTTCGAAAATGCTGAAATGAAGTTATCATAAGTGCATAAATCAGGTTTACACCTCTCAGAACTCTCCATGATCTCAAATAAACTATACGCCGTAACAATGTCACAGGAAAACAAGCACACATTTATAAGCGAATTGAAAACCAGACTCGTCGGTTTAACTCCAACAGCTTCCATAGAACTAAAAACATGCAACCCTAGTTTCACATTCTTCACCTTTCCACACAGAAAGATAAGATCAGAGAAAAAGCTATGATCTTTCACTTTTTCTCTTAGCAATTTCTCCAAAATCCATTCCAAAACCTGAAAATAAAAATGCAATAACAAATTGAGAAATTGATATTAATCACAAATTACGAACTAGAAAATGAATGAGGAGAAGATGATTAGTGATTACCAAGATTGGTTTTTGAGAAGAAGGGGATAGAGAGGTGATGAGAGAGTCCAATGAGAGGAGTAAGGTGGGGAGGGAGGGAAATTCATGATCCAGCGTCGTTTTGATGTGGGAATTTGGGAGGTGAAGCAATTTGAGGAGAAGAGGATTTGAATTTGAAGTTGAAGATGGATTGGAGGGTTGATGGAAGAAGAAATTGTGGGGATTTGGGGAGAAGATGTGTGGTGTTCTTCTGTAACTGCTTCTTGCTATGGATGAAACCCTAATTCTGAATGCCATTTCTTCATTTGAGTTCAATCAGAGTTGAGATTAAGTTCAGCTTACAATTGACAGAGAAGATTGAAAAAGTGATTTTACTAATTATAAAAAATAAAATAAACTTAAAAAAAAAAAAAAATTACAATAAATGCAAAAAAAATTTATTGAAAATTATGTAATATTTTATTAAATATTAATATTTAATATTTATAATTAATATTTTTGTTTCAATACAAAGTTTCTATTAATAAGTATTTCTTAACATATGTAGGTTAGCTTTACCCTATAAATTTTATCGACACTCTTTCATTAAACATTTTTAGAATGTTTACATACAACACTCCTTATGTTTTATTTATAAGCAAAATTTATGTTTTTAGATTAATTATTAACTAATATATTTAGATTATATATATATATATATATATATATATATATATATCAATTAAATTAATTATTCAATAAATTTAAATAGTACCAATTTTTATAAATTTAGTTTTAAAGATATATAGAAACTACAAAACTTAGATTTTTTTTAATAACCAATATTTTTTTAAAAAATTCTAAAATAACCAACTTTTCAAAAATATTACATAAATGACTAAAAAAGGTTAAAAATACACGTTGTCGTCAGGGGGTGGCAGCAACACTTATTTCTGCACCAAGTCGCCATTGGGCCTGGCAAGTACCTTTACACTTTGGGCCAAGTCGCCACCCCTTTCGACAACACCCATTTTGTTTTTTTGTTTTTGTTTTTTTAGTTAAATTATTTTAACTATTAAATTTAAGACAAACTACTATTTTCTTTATGTGTGGGCCTACTTGTCGCCAATGGGCCTGGCGAGTTATCTTCATGTGTGGGCCCAAGTCGCCACCTTCGGTGGCGACAACACTCATCTGAGAAATATTTTTTGCCTATAAATAGCAGTCCATTCCTCCATGAATAATTCAATCAATTCTCCACCAATTTTCTCATTTTCTCTGCACATTATTATTCATGTCTCGCATTAGGCCAGATGGATGTCACAGAATACCAACAAATCGTCCCGATCCTGAACCGGAATACCGCATAAGGAATGAGCATGTTATTTTCTCTCCCGTCAAACCCCCCATGCCGGTTAAGTTTTGGAATATCCATTCCGTCGACCAACTAAAGAGGACTATCATGTCTTTTTTAGAGGGGGAGTACAAACCCGGAGAAGAAATCAGAAGGATCCAGAGGCTTAGAACAAGGACCTTTCACGGTGGTAGTATTGAAATCCAGTTTGGTTTAAGGCATACCCCGCGTTCACCAAATGGTTCTTCAAAAATTTATCTTTGATCTCTCGCATAAAATTTTGTGCGATATGCCTAATGCAGTAGACATGCGTAGACGGGGAGTCGTGCCAACCATTTGCCGGATTGTTGTATGCGCTGTCAATAGAAGCGTGCCTGTCCGAAATCAAACCAAGACCAGGTTGTGGAGCAACTTTAGTTCGGAGATTATTTTGAAAGAAACTCCAAGCAGCAGTTGTTTCTCCTTCTACGAGAGCAAAGGCTATTGGGAAAATATTGCCGTTTCCATCTTGAGCGACCGCCACCAGTAACGTTCCTTTGTAATTCCCATACAACCAGGTTCCATCAATTTGAATAATTAGCTGGCAAAAACCAAATCCGATGATGCATGGTCGAAACGCCCAGAAAAGTCTATGAAAGATTCCATTACCTTCGAGGGGGTTCCGTCTTGGGATTGTGCCGGCAATGCCTCCAAGATAGTAACCGTCCCAGGTGAATATAATTGAAGTGCAACCAAGTAGCGAGGAAGTTGTTGGTAGGATTCCTCCCAGTTTCCGTAAACCATTACAATTGCCTTTTTGTACGACGGTCTATATTTGACACAGAAACGCAATAGGAGATAATCGTATTCACCTTCAATGATGGGTCAACATCTACGAGAGGTATTATGGTATGGCATATCATGTCATGACTTAGTTTCCGATGATCTTGCGCCATATTTGTGTTAACGCAAGTGCAGGTTTGAGAAATGGAACCTATCACCCAAGCATTAACTTTCTTCTTAAATGATGCCTTAAGCCTGTACCCACACTCCGGGTTTTTGCATAAAATAGTGCATCTTTCTGGATTTGAGCGATCAACACTAAAATCAACACAGTTTGCTAAGTGCCAGTTTTTGATTGCTAGCATACAATCTTCCTTTGAATGGAATGTGTCACCCTTTTTTAACTCCTCGTCTGACCTCATATACGGGTTGTAGAACATATCAGACGATGGCTCATCCTTTCCCAAATTAAGTGTTGTGAAGTGCGCTGGAGGTGAGTACGCATGCGCATTGGGTACTAGAACTTGTTCTTCATTTTTGGAATCACGATTAACCAAGTCATCCACCACATCTTCTACCGCAGTTTCTTCTTCGACGACATGTTCGACATCTTGTTCATTGTCAACAACGGGATCAATAACATGTGACTGCATATTTTGAGATGGAACAATTTGTTCCAACACTATGTACAAATCCAAATAATCATAACCATAATACTCATGGTTAAGAAACATGTTTTGAACCTCTATGTCAGTTTGTATTTGTGATTGATAAAACCTGACCGAGTTGTTAGGTTGAACATATGGTTGTTGGTAAAAAATTTGAGAGACTGGTTCTCTAAGTTTGGACTCGATTTTCTTTTTTAGATACGAGAAATCCGCTTTTCTATTTAGAGAAGAACGCGTAGAATTAGTGTTTCTAAATAGAAAACCATTTGTGTCGCAGTGGTAGGTTTCACCATTCATGTGAGCTCAAACTTTGTATTGTGGTGTGGATGCCATACTTTTTAGTGAAGAAATATTTGGTTAAGAAAATGTGTACGTAGTGAAGTAGTGTATAAATATGGAAATATGTTAATATTTGTGAGAAGTGGTGTATAAATATCATGCATGCAAGACATTAAGTGCAAAAGAAAATACATGCAAGAATCAATTTGGACAAGACTTATGCATGCTTGCTGAACACCTAGGGAATCTCTTACACACCAGCCTTCCTATTTTGCATGCATTCAGGGTGACCCATGCATGCCTTCAGACTAGAATGTATATTATGTTATTATTTGGTAACTTACAATTTTCCGAAGGCACGGGGAATAATATAAATTTCATGTACTTGTCTTTGCTTGAGGACATTAATACCATCAACACGTATAGTTGGGGTTCTGCGGTATTGGCTTATCTCTAAAACTCCTTGTTCAAAAATGCAAAAAAAAATTGTATATTTTATGGATGTGCATTCTTGCTACAAGCATGGGGATGGTGGAGAATGCCAAAATTAGCCCCTGAAAACCCGCACATATACATCTTCCCGTACGCGTCAAGGTAAGTTAATGACGTTATTTCATTTAGTATATTTATTCTATTATTAATTATAACTATATTGATTTCTATTCTTTGATGTGTTTAGGTTTAATGAAACTGGGTTGGATTATAGCCTAACGCCTAAAAACAAAATAATTTTTTATCGCCAACTCTTGGATTGACTTCGACCACAAGATGTATTACCACTAAAACTTTCCATTATCTAACTATATTTGTAAAATAAAGCATCTTCTCTAATTAGTAATTAGTTTTTTTTACGTTGCATTTTATTTGGAGAGCATACTTGGAATTGGCCCATGAACCCGAACAAGAAGAGGCGACTGTTTGGGCGGAAAAATCGCTATCATACAGTTCACCACTGTGGAGATGCACCACAATTACCATGTCAAACTCCAATTCGGCATGCATCGAAATATCCCCCGACCCCCTTTGTGTTTGGAACCTTGGCATCTGCAAAAAGTCACCCAGCAGTAGTACATAGCAAATTGGAAGTCATTTGCTAAAGACTTCCGTAAAATATGGGCCCGTCGTTCCAACCATGTCCTACATTTCCCTATGGCGCTAACTGAAATGAAACCAACAGCTGAATATGTCAACTGGTACAAATCAGTTACAAATCCTGAAATGTTTGTGTCTGACCCTTTCTATTTGGAAGACCCGCGAGCACAACAACCGTATTTCCAACAACAACCACAAATTTTCCAACAACAACCACAAATTTTCCAACAACAATAACCACAAAATTTTGAACAACAACCACAATATTTCCAATAACAACACCAACAACAATATTACCAACAACAACAACAACCAAATTACCAACAACAACCAAATTACCAACAACAACCAAATTACCAACAACAACCAAATTACCAACAACAACCAATATGCCAACAATAACCAATTTACCACCACCACCAACAACAACAACAATTCCAACAATACCAACAACAACAATTCCAACAATACCAACAACAACAATTCCAAACTCAACCACAAACTTAACCCTAACCTCAAACTCAACCCCACCACCAACGCTTCCAAGATCCCAATGTGGCAGGCTCCTCCAAATCGCCACCACTTACCCCCGACATAGACATACAAGAAGAATACCAGCCATACAACTCATTCAACCAACAAACATCACAGTACCCCAACCAACCATTGAACTTCAACGCACCACCACAACCATTGTATTTTAACCAACCCGATTCGACCAACAGCTACCAGAGATCAAACTTTGGGGCCGCATCCACCAGGAGCCATTTTGTCCCACAAAGATAAAGCTTTGAAGGCGCCACGAGCACCCGCCTTTCCTATAGTGGGAATTCTAGAGGTCAAGGTCGGCTGTGAAATTTTGTAGACCCGGATTGTATTGAAGGGCTATCGGCCTAAACACAACAGAAACCAGATAGAGGGGGCGTCACAGGAATAAGGGAGCACTACCAACTCGTGAGCCATCTAAACGAGTTATAAGACCACCGTCGTGCGGATCATACTAGGGTCACCTGCACTAGGCCCTCCAAAATTTAATTGTAGACCCTATTATTATTAATGTAATTTTTTTTTATTACTATAAAATTGGAGTTTCTTTTAATTATATTATTTGTCTATATAAAAAATTTAAGTAAAGAAAAACAATGGCCAAAATAATTAAACTTAATACTTAAAATAATTTAACTTAATAAAAATGAAAAATAAAATAAAATAGTAATTAAATTTAATAGTTAAAATAATTTAATTAAAAAAAAAAACAAAATGGGTGTTGACGTCAGGGGGGGTGGCAACTTGGCCCAAATATAAAGGTGCTCGCCAGGCCCAATGTCGACTTGGTGCAAAAATAAGTGTTGTCGCCACCCCTCTGACAATAACGTGTATTTTAAACTTTTTTTGGTCATTTATGTAATATTTTTGAAAAGTTGGTTATTTCAAAATTTTAAAAAAAAATATTGGTTATTCAAAAAAAATTCTAAAACTTACATTTATGATGATACGTAAGCATTTTTTTTATCAAACATCCGTGGTTTGATTGAGTAAAAATACTAACTCCTTCAATGTTCCCATGATCTAGTGTGTCAAAAATCTTTTACCTTTATGATTAAGTGTTTAAATAAGAAATCAAATTTCTAATGCTAACTAAAGGTTAGAAAACATAGGAAATTAGAGATTTGAATTGTGTTTACCGATTAAAACATTTTTGGTTGGTTTTAAAAGAAAGTCCAGTACAAAGAATGTCAATGCATCACAAGCTTATATACATTTTACCATTATAAATTTTAAAAAAATTGTGATAAAATTCAAATATATTTAATGATTTAAAAATTATGATTTTCTACATATATAACAATTAAATTAATAAAGAATAATCTAAAATAATCTTGACTTATTATTTTTCTTTTTTTTAATAGGTGTGTGTTTTTAAATTTAATTGCTCGTTTAAAACAAATTTCATCTAGAAACCAAAAAAACAAATTTTAACTATATACAGGAAGAATTTTTTTTTTCCTTCTAAAATTAAATTTTTATTTTATTTTTATATTTACAACCCTAATTTAAAACAACAAAACTCATCGGCTTCGCCAGCTTTGCACCTATATCGAAAAACCCAAGTCGCACTGAACTCAGCTTCGCCGGAGTAAGCCGAAGCTGACCAAGAAACACCGCGGAATCGGTCGTAAGACTCCATAATTGCATCACTCAGGAAAGGAGATAGTTTTTTTTTTTTGTTTCACTGTAGCAATGGATTTTGAATCAAATTACGATATTGCCGCCACCGCCGAATTCATTCGCACTCACAAATTCACCAGAGTTGCTTTACAAGTAAGTCCCCTTTCCTCAAATTAACTTCCTTTTAGCATAACTTAACACCTTGCAATGATTTTCTCTGTGAATTGCAGTTTCCAGATGATCTTCTAAAGGATTCAACGAGAGTGGTCAGTGTTCTGCGAAAGAAGCTTCAGTCGTTGCGAGAATCGGATACTACAGGAAGTGGGAATGAGAATGAGACAGACATTGGATTGTATGTGATGGCTGATACAGCTTATGGCAGTTGTTGTGTTGATGAAGTTGGAGCATCACACATTAATGCTGACTGTGTTGTACATTATGGACATACGTGTTTTAGCCCGTGCGTAACAATTCACTTTTTTTTTGTTGTAGGATTGGCATAGATGTTTAATGCATATTTTGTATCTTTGTTTTCTTGTATTTTGTTATGAAGTATGGAGAATAGATTTTGGTAGTTTGGGCATGTAAACAAAAGACCGGTAGATTTTGTGATAAGGAGAGTATATCAGATGGAGAGAAGTCAAATAGTTATAGGTAGAGGGAGACCTAGAAAAACTATAAGAGAAGTTATTAAGAAAGATATCGAGATTAACAATTTAGATAAAAACATGGTTCTGGATACAACATTATGGCCGGAGTTGATCCATGTAGTCGATCCCACTTAGTGAGATAAGGCATGGTTGTTGTTGTTGTGTTGTTGTTGTTATGAATGTGAAGATGTACTTGATATATTGTTATAACCATCCGTTTATGATACCGTCTAATCATTTCCTTGTTATAAGGAGTATAGCATATTAGCATGATTGATATTTTAATGTGGAAATTGCATGATTTGTGAAGTTCTTTATGGATTCAGTTAATTCCTTGAGCACCTCTTTTCAGAAGTTCTTACTTAATAGCTTCTGCGGTAATAATTGATTGCTATTTGATTCTATATGTTGCTTATGAGTTGCGATTGTACTTCATGTTCTTTGACTGACGGACGTCCTCTTTTATCTCTACAGGACAACGAGTCTACCGGCTTTTTTTGTTTTTGGTAAGGCTTCCATCGGCATAGCTGATTGTGTTGAAAGTGTGTCACAATATGCGCAGGAAAATAGCAAGCCTATCATGGTATAAAAAATAAAATAGCTGCACCTGTCATGTAATTTATTAGTTTCCTTTTTCACATGTTTACAAAGCTCAGTTGGCCGACGTACTCAATTGTGCGTGCAATATAGATCATTTTTGTTTTTCTACAAGGCTAGACAAGTCTAATGGCATTTTTATCAAAATAGTTTCCTTAGTTTATACGTTTTTTGGACCATTTGTTCTAGGTTCTTTTTGGACTGGAATATGCACATTCAACTCAACAGATTAAAAAAGCACTGTTAGAATCATCAACATCTTGCAGATCTGACATAAACTTTGCCGATGTTCCATCTCCATATATGTTTCCATCAAAAGATACTAAAAAAGTAAATGGGCACGAAGAAGCAGTTTGTGGTTGCAGCAATAATTCCAATTCCGATGAGGCAGGTGGAACTATATATAGTATTGGAGGTTTGACTTGGAAATTACCGGAGGGACAAAGCATGGAAGACTACTCACTCTTTTGGATTGGACATGACAATGCTGCTTTTGCAAATGTGGTGCTCACATTCAATGCCTGTGAAATAGGTTAATAATTTACCCCTATCTTTTCTGAAATTTGTCCGAATGTGTCTATATTTTCACGGTTCTGTATTTTTTTTTTAAATGGAGAAGGGGGAAATTATTATCAATTTAAGTGATACCAATGGTCATTTTAAAATCGTCTCCGAGTAATTTGATCTCCGGTCCTTGAGGTTACAAGGTCAAACTCTTACCATTGAGCTGACATCTCATGGACTCACAATTCTCTCTACTTGCTACAATATATAAATACTTATCCTACTGTTTCAACTTCAAGGGACCTTTACACGTTTGCATGAAGTGATTATATCAATTACTCCACCTAATAAGTTGACTTCAATCGTTTGCTTGAAAATGTGGTATCTGTTATCTTGATATGATTTGAAGAAATTCTTAAAAGAAATATCATCTTTTTAGTCCTGCATTTCTAACAAAAGGATTTCTTTTAAGAGGATAATCTCCCCAATATTATTGTATTGTTTGAAGTAACTTTTGTAGACCCATATCATGTATCTAGTATGAATGCACCTTGACTCTTTCGCGGTATAGATTCTTTTAAGGTATTGCTTTAACAATGATGTTATTGGTTTTAGTCAGGTATGATGCAACTAAAAATCAAATGGTGACAGACTTGTCACAACAGAGGAGGATTCTTAAACGCAGGTATGCGTCCCAATATGAACACAATATCCTTTTGTAATCTATCTTTTGTCTTTGAATATTACTAAATTCAATTGACAACTATGCAGATATTACCTGGTGGAGAGGGCTAAGGATGCTAATATTGTTGGAATTTTGGTTGGAACTCTTGGAGTTGGTATGTTTTATTGTCAGTTTTTTTCTTGGATAATTATTGCTTAGTAACTTAGTAGCATAAATAAGTATATCCAAATTTATATTGTCACGTGCCTTTTTAAACAGGAATTTAAATTTCTCAAATACATTTGATTTAATCAACACATTATAATGAGAACACTATCTAGATAGAGATCCCTTTTTTCATAACTAACCTTAAATGAAAAGAGAATAATGTGTATTTTACTTAATATAAGTCATGGTCTGAATCATGTTTTGTGTAGTTAGCAGGTGTGGATAATGTTAAACTGTTCATGTATCTTCAAGTAATAGCTTAAGTTTTTTGGTCGTGTTATTAAATAGCGTAGCAGAATTTGAACAAATCGCTAGTGTTCTGTTATATGTTATTTAGTATAAAATATTGTCAAATAGCAGCTATACCACTGTTGTGAAGCGGAGTTTGAAGAAACTGCAATTTACCTGATTCACGATCTACAACTTTGCTTTTCTGATAGTTTGTTCAAAACATGAGAGCACTTTATGGCCGAGTACTTTATAGTTCAATGCCTGCTGCCTCCATTTTTCAAATTAAATACAGTAATTTTCAACACAATAGTTCATGTTTCAAATCCAAGGGTTCTTTCCTCAGGGGCTCTGTTAGAGATATTAAAAACCATTTGGCTATAAAAGAAAACTTAATAGCTAATGGCTAATGTATCTCAGATAATTGATTCATGATAAATAACAAATGTGTAAATGATCTCTCTAGCCTGTTATGATACGTCAGTAAAAAAATTATTTTATTGTTTGTTTGCAACATAAATGGGGTTAATAATTAATCATGCTGGATTTTGATGCAGCTGGTTATCTGCATGTAATTAATCAGATGATGGAGCTAATTACCGCGGCAGGCAAAAAGGCCTATACTTTGGTTATGGGAAAACCAAACCCAGCTAAACTTGCTAACTTTCCTGAGGTGAAGTTTGATTCATTCTCAGTACATATTTCAGCTTTCTGTTTATTTCCGAAAGCTTACTGATGTTTTTTTTCCCTCATCAGTGTGATGTTTTCCTATATGTCTCTTGTGCCCAAACTGCTTTACTGGATAGTAAAGAGTATCTAGCTCCAGTTATTACTCCCTTTGAAGCAACAATCGCTTTCAACAGGTAACGTGTCACACTAACTCACACCTATCTATTAGTTTCACAAATTTTCTCTTTGCTTGTGTCTTTCCTAATGGTTGCTATGATTTTTGTGATCTCTATTTTCAATTTGTAACTAATACAAAATGTAAATGATTTGTAAATTTCATAAAACCAAATATCTCTAAAGAAAATATTTCACTCTTTATTGACATCTATATCTGAAATCATGTGAATACACATCTCACTTCATTCCAAAAGATTTATGACATGTACATACCTTTTTAATTTCTGATGCTTATTTTAATGTATTTCCAGGGGAAGCCAATGGACAGGTGCCTATGTAATGGGATTTGGAGATCTAATTAATCTTCCTCAGGTACAGATTGGAAACCAGGAAGAAGCACGGTTTTCATTCTTAAAGGGTGGATATGTCCAAGATTTTGAAAATCAAGGTGCTTTACAGTTCTTGCTTAACTAAACCTACATTTGGTCGTGCATTTCCTTCTTCAATCACTAAATTTGTTTCTTGTATCTCATCAGAAAATGTTGAGGACGAACAAGAAGATCTTGCTTTAGCAAATGCAACAGAGAAGGCACTGCAGTTGCGGGACAACTGTAACATCCTAATCAAAGGGGATGCTAAATCAGGAGCAGAATTTTTTGCAAATCGAACTTATCAAGGTCTGAATATACCCGATGAGAACACCACCCCACAGCCATTTGTCATAGGAAGGAAAGGAAGGGCAGCTGGGTATGAGGATGAGAATAATAAACATTGAAATTTATGACAACTGGCTCAATGATGTGTTCTTTGTTTTGCATTTGATTGTAATGGATGAGAATATGTGAAGGGAAAGAAGAGCACATTGATTGTTCTGTGAGGCTAGTGAGTTAGAATCAGCTGTCATGTATTTTATATATTTATTTAGAATATACAATTGTCGAAGGAATTAGAAAGAATTTTAACAAAACAATACTCCCAAACTGAGTTATGTATGCACATTTGTGCTAGAAAGGCGGCAATGAATTGTGCTTGTAAACATAAACATCATAGTGCAATCACACAGTTAAAATAAGTCATCATTTAGCATATTATATATATTGTTAGAGAATAGATATTATAAATTTTCATGAAACTAAAGCAATCACACAATTAATGTGATGTGATAAACTAGGGAAAGTTATTATGAACAAGACAACCAAACTGAACTTTATGGGCTTGTTTGATTGTATTTTTAGTTTTTAAAAAAAGGCAATTTCTTTTCCCACCCTTGTTAGATGTGGGCGCACCTTTGAATTTCTGAAAATATTCCTGGATTAATTCGGAGATGCATTTCCGAATGCACTAAATACCATTTTTGACAAAATTTGGTTCGGAGATGCATCTTCGAAGTCACTATTTGCCTTAAGAAAAGTTGTTCGGAGATGCATCTCCAAATTTTTCTCTGTGTGAAAATTGGGCAGAATTTATTTTCTAAGATTGTGGTGTTTTCATTTGAAACTAATTTCAATTCGATTAAAATTGCTGTTATTTGTTTCAATGATTAATAAAAATGAATATTATAGAAGCACATAAAGCTTTAATAAAATGGAATATTATAGAAATGAGAAGATTATAAAAACCGAATATATTTGTATAATCATTGTTCTCAAAGTTAATTAAAAATAAACAAAATATAAATCAAATACTTACTCTACTGTGTATGCCTAACCATAACACCATGGTTCCTACTCTGCTTACGGTAAGCCACCGCACCCCGTGCCTAAAAAAGAATGAATTCTGCTAGACCGACCGCTTCATCCCCACATTTTGCACACACTCCAAACTTGATACCCTGTAGTGTAAGCCGCTGAATGGTCTAACATCGCGACAACACATCAATGACATGGTCGTCCAATGCCTGCTGATCTTCCAGGAGCTCCTCACGAGAAGGCCTGGGTGCTACAAGAGCGTCCAGTGTCATGTAAGAGTGTGACACTTTATAGAACCATGTCATGTACCCCTTGACATAGCTCCACTGAGCGGTGGCCTCATGAGTCTCATATTTCACCGGTACCAGATGATTTTCCTAGTCCATCAGAATATCATCCAGGTCTCTACGGACAATACGGATAGAAGCAGCCTGCTAGGGTGACTTGGGAATGATCTGCATGTACCCAAACTGCCTCATGTACTGCTCGGACAGATACCTGTACATGATGTTGGTTCCACATGTCAACTATCCATAGTATAACGAAATGAGGTAAAATGGAACTCTCTCCCTGTGAGTACTGTATGACCTCCATTTTATGTTGTCGTGCTGAGTGCGGTTAATGTACACACAGTGCAACAAAATATGATCATTCCCTCTGCTAAGGACAAACTTGCAAGCATATGGCCAATCATGAGTGTAGGCCACGAAACGTTTAAACCCGTGGATGCGGTGATATTGAACAAGGACCCATCCCTGAAAATCAATAAGAAAAAAGTATCAGTAACAAGTGTTAACGATAAAAATTAGTTTGTAACATAAGTTTGATTTGGAAGTTACCGTAAGTAGGGTGCACGAGCCTGTCATCTATTTGCAATCTTTGTTTAGATTGTGGTACAGGTAAACAAGCACGCTGCCCCCTAGTTCCACTCGCGAATGGACTCCAAGTTGGTGAAATATTTGAGGTAGGCCACATCCACGTAGGTTGCACTTTTGTCCACAAACATGGACGTGCCAACCAAGAACATGAAGTAGCACCTCAGGGCACACTCCCTGTGGTATATAACCCATAAATCATTTGCGTTCGGGTTTTCAGCTAACTCCAGGTTGTTGTGATATAATATTGTCAACCAAGAGAACTTGGCATGTGCACCCCTGGTTGTTCTACACTGATCAAATGCTTCTTCCGGGTAGCTCCCAACAAAGTCACCATCATATCAATCACATGACCCTTGCTGATCTTAGAATGATCAAACAACCTTCCTCTGATGGGAAGGTGTAAGAGGCAAGCTACATCTTCCAACGTGATAGTCATCTCGCCGATGGGCAGGTGTGCCATTTCTCAGCAAATGCAGCCTGCATGTCACTTATGATGTTGGTGTACCCAGATGCACAAAGACCTGCAAGGCCGACGTTTTTGAATATATTTTGGAACCAGACATCCTCAGGTTGATAAAAATGGTGAATCTTTCTTGCATGATTCACACATTTCAGACTTAGAAGCTCCTATTGAAACTAAAATATAACATGATCAATTAAGTTTAATTTGGATACAAATTAAATAATATAGGAAGTTCAGAAATATACCTTTCCACCCGAAACATGGGGAGCCACATGCTCATTAAAGTATGTGAGCAAGGAAGTGTCTCATTATGGTACATTCATCGTTTTATATAATACTAATTCCTCACTTATTTTTTTGAATTTTGTTTAACCAGTTAGGTACATTCACCGTGTTTGTATAGAATTAAATAAATCAAATATTTATAGAATCTTGGATCCAGTTAGTATTCGATTTACAAGTAGTTATACAAAAAAGATTGAAACACACATAACATCACAATTAGATAGGAGGAAAGACTGTTACTTAGCACCATTTTTCAATAAGTCAGTAACTTTGAAATTGTAGTTATATATAATTAGTTTCCATATTTTACCAAATATTAATTAAATTCACCATTAATATTATCACTATATTTTAATTATTTAACCATCACAAATAATTTTAATTTAATTTTTAGGTCGATTATAATATGCACAAGTGAGATATGATCAATGAACAACGTTTTCTACCACTAATAAATTACTCCATCCGTTCTTTTTTAAGTGTCGTTTTATCATAAAACTCTTCAACCAAGATAGTGGATTATTAGAGTTATTCTCCCATTATACCCTCATCTATTTTCTCTTTCCAAATAAATTCAATCATATACTCTCTCTTTTTCCAATAACTAATTGAGAAAATAATTAATTTTGTGGAAAATGTGAAGTGTAGTTATTGAGAAAATAAGGGTATGATTGACAAATTATAACAGTAAACTATAAAAACCACACTTAAATAAAAACAAAAAAATTCTGCTAAAACAATACTTAAAAAGGAACGGAGGGAATACTATTTAATAAATATATGAACAATGTTTTCTACCACTAATAAAGTATTTAAATTAAACCCTTAGTTTAACTATTATTATTATTATGAAAAATTTTGCTCCCTCCTTTTTTTTTACTATAAATCGTTTTGAAAAAAAAATTATATTTAAATATACGTCGTTTTATATTTTCAATGAATAATTAATGATATTTTTCCTATTATATCCTTAAATATTAATTATTCTCTCTCATTTCAATTATGTAAATTTATCTTCTACATGTCATTAATGAAAGACAATTTTGTAAAAATCTTCATAATTTCTCATTTTCATATAACAATTATTATTATTTTTTAACATGTGTGAAAAGTCCAAAACGACTTATAATAAAAAGCAGAGATAGTATTAATAAACTTTCAGTTATAAACTACAATCAATTAAGTGGAGTGAGATTTACTCATTGCAATCAAGATCTATAACTCGAATTTAAAATTATAAAATGGAAATAAAATATATTTATCATAGACTCTTAACACTGTGATTGCGTGACTGCGATAATGAATTGACAGAGGTCGATTATATAGGATTGAGATATGTCCAATCACATTTTTTTAACATGATATCAAGAACCTTGTTTAAGATTAAATGAGTCATCTGCTATCAAGCTTTCGATATTGGGTCACTATCAATTATTTTCACGCTTCAGATGTCCAGTCCTAAACGTGAGTAGGTGTACGTGTTAAGAAATATGAAATTATGCCGATCTACACGCCTACTCACGTTTAAGACTGGACATCTGAAGCGTGAAAATAATTGATAGTGACTCAATATCGGAAGCTTGGTAGCAGATGACTCATTTAATCTTAAACGAGGTTCTTGATCAGTCTATAATAAATATATTTTATTTCCATTTTATAATTTTAAATTAGAATTATAGATCTTGATTGCAATAAGCAAATAAGTTTATTAATATATTTTTTGATAATAATATATAATAGCAAAACGAAGGGTTTAAATACTTTAAGCGCCCCTAACTATTTGAGATTTTCATAAAAAAAATTTAATTAAATTAGTTATGTTCCAAAATTCAAACAATTAATAGTTGAGTCAACAATATGAAAGTGTAATATTAATGTACTCCCATTATTGTTGAAGAAGAATCT
Source organism: Vicia villosa (assembly GCF_029867415.1). NCBI lineage: Eukaryota > Viridiplantae > Streptophyta > Magnoliopsida > Fabales > Fabaceae > Vicia > Vicia villosa. Next base: position 178,578,392 of record NC_081183.1, read on the forward strand.
TTTTCCAAAATCCTAAAACCAGAACGTGGCCATGAAAAAAGAAAGTAAAGAAAAAGATCAATAATTTTTTGAGTAGGGTCATATTGAAATGACAAACAGTCATCAAACTTGAGCTTTAACATTAATCTTGATACACAATTTTAGGCACTGTCGACTTGAACTAAAACTGACTATTTTTGTGGAGGAAAAAGTCACTATAAATTTATTTATTTATTTATTTTTTTATATTAAACTTTCATCTTAATTAATTTTTCTATTTTTCGCATAAAACATTCTAAAATGTCACAATATATTTTCTTCCACAAAGATAATGAATTTCAATCCATGTCGACTTGTCTAACAAAAGCCATAGACACCATAATCCCATGCAATCTCAGGAATGACAGTTTCTCATTTAGATCAAAGTTGACCCCATTTGCTGATTGCCTTTTTCTTTAACCTTGATTCATATGTAGTTTCCTTTTTTTCTGTAGCCTTGATTCATACTACTCCGGCCTGATTTATAAGCAATTTTTTTTTTAGGTTCATTGAATAATGAATGTATCTAGTCTATATAAAAGACAAGATACATTCATTATTCAATGAACCTAAAAAGAGATTATTTGCTTATAAATAAGGCCGAAGGGAGTATATGAATTTCTTTAAGATGAACATTTTGATTATTTTTAATTTAGTTGGGTACCAATATTTTATCTAATAAAACAATAATATTCTATGTCATATTATATTTATTATTATTTTATTTCAAAATAAATTAAAAATTTAAATTTATTTACACTGTTGAAAGATATAGTATCAACCAAAATTCATGGAATATAATTTTTTTTTTACATTTTTAAATGTTTTTGATGTAATTATGTTTAATATTATACAAATCAAATATTTTCAAGTTTTTGAAGATATTGTGTAGACTACTTTTATTTAACTTTGACAAAATAATTAGAGAATCTATTTAGTTATAGTTTAGTCGTGACAAACCTATTATGAAACTATTTATTCACAATTTAACTGTGACAAATCCGAGACTCTGTGTTGTAGCCCATTCTTTATGCTCTCAAAGACGACCTCATAAGTTTTTAGTTAATTAACTAAAATATGAGTTGACAATACTATTACGAACAAGTAATACTACCTCGGCTGGTAAAGTGTTTTTATCTCCGTTTCGTGGACGAGGTAAAGAAGCGTGTTGTTCTGGTCTGGGCCGAGCAGGCCCAACCCTTGATTACCAGCCGAGCAGGCCCACTTCCCTTGGGCCCAATTACTGAACAGATAGAAGCTGCCAGTCGCGAGGACCCTGGCCGAGCAGGCCCGAACTGTTGGGCCTGCGTACTAGATAACCGTCAAGGAGTTATCCACGCACGAAGATCACGCGTCACGTCCCAGCGAAGGATTCGGTCAACCATCTCCGAACCCTACGCTATGTGCATCCAGAACGTGAGTCTCCTGCTGACTCAGCCCTAGCATGGGACGTTCTGGCAGTTCCCTAGCACGTGGGCCTCCAGTTGGATTTGGCCCAATTAGGGAACCTTGGCCCAGCGCTGGGGGCTATAAATACCCTCTTTCACTAGAGGGTCAGGTATTCTATTCTCAACTCTAAACCTCATTCTCTGATAGCTACTGACTTAAGCATCGGAGAACCTTGCAGGTACCCCCCCCATCTTGCTCTTCAAGCCAGACATTACGCCTTGACGATTCTTCTGATCAGGTACGATCAGTGGCGCCGTCTGTGGGAACCTTGCTCCCCCTTCTTTAACAAAGATCAAAGCATAACCTTTCACCATCGTCATGGCCAACAACAACACACCCAGTCCTGATCCCTTTGTCCTGGAACAACTGATTGAAGATTCCAGCCGCGAACTGACAAACCGCCGCCGGCAGGAACGTGCTTTTACCGGACAGAGGCAACAGACTCAGCACATTCAACATGTCCACGGCCTTCAACAAGTCCAGAACGTCGAACAAACCCGTCCTGAAGGACAGGTTCAGAACGGCGAAGACGGGCAGACCCGGCCCCAGACTGAACTAGACCAGCTCCAAGTGGTGAATGAAACTGATACCCGAGACGGGCAACACGCTTCCTCGTTCACCCACACCTCTGATAGACGAAGAAGCCATAGCCCGGACGGGGAGGAACAGATCAACATTCCCGAGGGCGCTGATCCGACTGCCATTCTCCTACTCAAAGAGCTGCAGAAGACCAACCGCCTCATCCGCCAACAGGGCGATCGCATCCACGACCTGGAAAGGAGGCGACGATATCGCTCCCCCCAGCGGAGGCGCCATCGGTCACGTTCCTATTCCTCTTCGCGGTCTCCCCCGAGGAGAAGTCGCAAGCGCAGTCCATCTAGGTCTCGCTCCCCCTCGAGGAGAAACCGGCGCCAGCGGTCTCATTCCCGCTCTCCTCCTCGGAAGACGCGGAAGAATCAGAAACCTGAAACCACTGAAGCCAAAGATCTCTCACCCGAGCAGGAGCGCCAAGGCCCCTCCAAAGCCGTGCAGAAAGTCCGCGAGCATTCTCCAAAAGACAACCGCAAAACCTCGGGCAAACCACGCACTAAGCCCCAGCGGGGCAGACATTCAAACTCCCCTGAACCCAGTGACGAAGAGGATTTCCGCAGTCCTTTGTCCGAGCAAATCCGGCGTGTTCGTCTCCCCCGGGGGATGGAAAAACCACCAGCCTTGGACCACTATGACGGGACCACCGACCCCGATGACCATATAAGGAGCATCGAAGCTGTCATGGACTACCACGTGGTACGTGGATCCATCAAATGCCGCATCTTTCCGACCACACTAAGGAAAGGCGCGATGAATTGGTACAGGAATCTGCCCCCTAACTCCATCCACTCCTGGACCGAACTGAAGGATCTTTTCCTAAGCCACTTCACCGCGTCTCGTCGGCAACCGAAGTCAGAAGCAAACCTTGAGGCAGTAATCCAAGGTACCAACGAATCTTTGAGAGACTACCTCGACAGGTTCAACAAAGAAGCTGTCCAAGTGCAGACCGCGGACTACATGAAAAGGTACCTACTCGAACGAGGGCTCCTCCCCGGAAGCGACTTCAAAAAAGCCATCAAGATTGAGGAGGTCCACTCCATGAACGCCCTCCTTCGCAAGGCTCAGGCCTTCATCAGATATGAGGAAGCAGAGGCTGCGACCACGAGAGCGTCACGGGACAACGATGCCGCTCGCAGTTCCAACCATGAGCCCTCAGCTTCGAGGCGCGGGCACGAGAGAAGGAAAGACGACAGGTCTCTCGACATCAAAGAACGCCGGGGACCTTCTGGTCGTTTCAACGAATATACCCCGCTGAACGCCTCACGGGAAAGGATCCTAGCCGAATGCCAAAACACTGACTTCAAAAAGTCGAACATCAGACCCCCGAAGTCAAACCCCGCGAGGCCAGGAACCGACAAGTCCAAGTACTGCAAATACCACAGGAGCCATGGACACATGACCGAGGATTGCATTCACCTCAAGGACGCTATTGAAACACTGATCAAGGAAGGTCGCCTTTCAAAATACACACAGAAAGGGGAACCATCCCGAAGGGACGACCACAGAAACTCTGACGAAGGGAATTCGCCGGACAACAGGCCCCTACAGGTAGCCCTGTCAATAACCCGACCTGAAGATTTCATACCATCGGTCGGGGCACCTGCTGCACTCAGCAAATGGGAAGGATTCCCATTCGCCATGGTCGTCTCCAACGGCGGAGATCCGGGCTCTCTCACCATCAGTTCCGTGAAGAGAAAGTTCGATGAGCTGCTCAGTGCCAACGCGGACCTCGGCCCCACACTGAGAAAGTTCCGAGGGAAATCTGAACCAATCACCTTCTACCTGGAAGAGCTACCCGGCGGAGCTCCAAACGCCACGATTCCTCTGCTCGTCCGAGCAAGAATGGCGAACTTCGATGTTCGACGGGTCCTAGTCGATGAAGGCAGCTCGGTCGACATCATGTACTCCCATCTCTTCCAGACACTCCAGCTGGACGACTCACACCTCACTCCCTACGTGGGTTCAGACCTTCAAGGCTTCAACGGAGCTACCACTAAACCATGGGGCTACGTCGAGCTGATTGTCACTTTCGGAGAAGGGGAGGCTTCCAGGCAAGTCAAAACTAGGTTCTTGGTGATCGACTGCAAAACCCTATACAACTGCATCATCGGGCGCCCCACTCTGGCCGAACTGACCGCCGTACCCTCCACAGTCCACCTGAAGATGAAGTTCTACACGAGGACCGGACGAGTGGCCACCATCAACGCCGATATTGAAGCAGCCAGAAGAATCTTCGACGCTTCCGTCAAAGGATTAGAACTGATCGCTCCGCCGACCAGCTCCAACAAAAAGCCAAGGGCCGAAGACAAGCATCCTCGAGAAGATCAGCATCAGACAACCAACTTCAGCTCGGTCGACCTGGACGCCCGGTTTGCAGAAGAAGAACAGAAGACTGGGGAAGAGTCGAGATCTAAATCACCTCACCCCTTCCGACCAGTTCCGGACGGAGATTTCGAGCTGGTCCCCTTGGGCGAAAACCCTGACAAAGCAGTGAAAATCGGCAAGGGGATCCCAGACCTTCCGAGGAAGCAGCTCATAGCCTGTCTTCGAGCCAATGCTGATCTGTTCGCTTGGAGCGCCGCGGAAATGCCCGGACTCGACCCTGAGGTCGCCTGCCACCACCTCTCCATCAATCCAGCCGCAAAGGCCGTAGTTCAACGTAGGCGTCGGTAGTCTCCCGAGAAAGCGGAGGCTGCCGAGAAAGCTGTAAAAGACCTCTTAAAGGCAAATTTTATTTCCGAGGCCAAGTATTCAACTTGGCTCTCAAACGTTGTACTTGTTAAGAAATCTAATGGAAAATGGAGAATGTGTGTTGATTATACTGATGTTAACCGGGCATGTCCAAAAGACGCCTATCCGTTACCAAACATTGATAGACTGGTCGACAACTCGGCCGGCTATAAATTATTATCTTTTATGGATGCTTATTCAGGTTACAACCAGATCCCGATGGCGAGGAGCGACAAGCAGTACACGGCGTTCATGACCGAGTCAGGCAATTACTACTACAACGTAATGCCCTTCGGTCTCAAAAACGCGGGCTCCACGTATCAACGGATGATGAACAAAGTGTTCCAAGGGGAGATCGGCGACACCCTCGAGGTATACATGGACGATATGATCGTCAAGTCTCGAGGGGACACCGACCACACCTCCCATCTCGAGCGCGTATTCGAGCGGGCCAGATCCTGCAAGATGCGCTTCAACCCGGAGAAATGCACATTCGGCGTCCGAGCGGGAAAATTCCTCGGTTTCTATCTGACCGAACGGGGAATAGAAGCCAACCCGGATAAATGTCGAGCATTCTCCGAGCTCCCTACCCCCAACAATAAAAAATCCATCCAAGTATTAAACGGGATGCTCACTGCGCTATCACGTTTCGTCGCGAAATCCGCCCAGCACGCCCTCCCTTTCTTTAAACTGCTACGCAAAGAAGCAGCCTTTGAGTGGTCCGAAGAGTGCGAGCAAGCACTAGCACACCTCAAATAAGTACTTTCCTCGCCGCCCGTCCTTTCTCGACCCGACGACAACGAACCTCTGTACCTTTACCTGGCCGTCTCAAACGAAGCAGTCAGCGCGGCTTTGATCCGAGAAACCGTAGACGGGCAAAAACCTGTGTATTTTACCAGCAAGGCCCTACAGGGACCCGAGGTACGATACCAACAGATCGAGAAAGTCGCCATGGCCCTAGTAATAGCGGCCAGGAGGCTACGATACTACTTCCTCGCTCACACAATCTTCGTTCGGACGGATCAACCCATCAAACAACTCCTCAGCCGACCAGACATGGCCGGCAGAATGTTAAGATGGTCCCTCGAGCTTTCGGAATTCGACGTACAGTATGAGAACAGGAAGGCGTTAAAAGCTCAGGCGCTGGCGGACTTCGTAGCCGAAATGACTTCTATCACCGACTCACCCTACGCAACTAAAGACAAGTGGACCATCTACGTAGATGGCGCCTCAAGCAGCTCGGGCAGCGGGGCTGGCATTATCTTGGAAAACGGCGAGGGTCTTATCATAGAAGTATCCTTAGTCCTCTCCTTCAGCACGTCAAACAACCAGGCCGAGTATGAAGCCCTCCTCGCTGGACTGCGACTCGCAGAGGACATAGGAGCACGAGAAGTCAAGATCTACACTGATTCCCAACTCGTCGCATCTCATATCAGCGGCGAGTACCAAGCCAAAAACGACGTACTCGCCGAATATCTCACGCTCGTCAAAGATAAGATGAAAAAATTCGCCAAAGCGGAAGTTGAGCATATTCCCCGAGAACACAATTCGCGCGCCGACATACTGTCCAAACTTGCGAGCACGAGAAAGAAAGGGGGAAACAAATCCGTTATCCAAGAAATTCTGCCCAGGCCAAGTGTGGGCGAAAACGCGCGAGCTCCACAGATATTCGCCATCGGGGACGACCAATGCTGGATGACCCCAGTGTACAACTTCCTCACAAAAGACGAGCTCCCCGCCGACGCGAAAGAAGCCTCAACAATTAAGAGACGAGCGTGCTCATACACTATCCTCGAAAGCAAGCTATACCGACGAGGTTTCTCCATCCCCCTCCTTAAATGCATCGACGCCTCGCAAGCATTAGAGGTACTCCAGGAACTCCATGATGGAATCAACGGCCAGCACCTCGGTGGACGATCACTAGCTAGGAAAGCCCTCAGAGCCGGCTATTATTGGCCGACCATGCAGCAGGACGCCAAAGAGTACGTCAAGAAATGCGACAAATGCCAGCGTCACGCCGACATGCACCTGGCACCCCCGAACGAGCTCAAATCTCTCTCCTCACCTTGGCCTTTCTCTACGTGGGGAATGGACCTCCTCGGACCTTTCCCGGTCGGCTCCTACCAAAACAAATACCTGGTGGTCGCTGTAGATTACTTCACAAAATGGATAGAGGCTGAAGCACTCGCTAAAATCACATCCCAAAACGTACTCCGATTCTACAAGAGGAACATACTCGCTCGATTCGGGGTACCACAGGCGATAATAACCGACAACGGCACCCAGTTCACGGACAGAAAATTCCAGGAATTCGTGGCCAAACTCGGGACAAAGCAGCACTTCACTTCAGTCGAGCACCCCCAAACCAACGGACAGGCCGAAGCCGCCAACCGGGTCATCCTCCGTGGATTGAAGAGAAGGCTGGGCGAGGCGAAGAAAGCTTGGGTCGAAGAGCTACACAACGTCCTCTGGGCATACAGGACGACCCCGCATTCAACCACGGGCGAAACACCATTCAGGCTAACCTATGGCACAGAGGCCGTGATCCCCGTGGAGATCCGAGAACCGTCTCGTCGGACTGAGTCACCTCTAGAGGAAGAGCTCAACGACGAAGCCATGAGAGAAGAGCTCGACATGGTCGAGGAGATCCGAACAGGATCCTCCCTGCGAGAAGCGAAATTGAAACAACAAATAGCGTTAAGACATGACACCAAAGTCGTCAAGCGCTCCTTCGAAGTCGGAGACTTAGTGCTCCGTAGGAACATGAAAGATTCACGCGAAGGCAAACTAGCCCCAAACTGGGAAGGTCCGTACCGAGTGTACGATAAAACCGAAAACGGTGCGTATTACCTCGAGAACCTTCTCGGCGAAAAACTAGCTCGACCTTGGAATGCTGAAAAACTCAGACGCTACTACAGTTAGAAACAACCTAACACTACCCGGCCGCTCGTGACGAACACGAGGAAGATACGGGCGAGGACTCGCGCCATGGTACAAGCGCGTATGCTCCACGACAGCTTCAGTCGGATAACCCTACTAGGAGGCAAAGCCGACTACACGGCGGGCCTTACACACAGACCCTCCGCGGAAGTACCTGCACGGCAGAACCCCAGCTCGCGATGGGATCGTTCACGCCGCGAGCACCTGGCCCCGACCGCGGCCTCGCGCTCGCTTATAGCGCACACCTGCTCTGCGCACCCGGACCGTTCCCCACACGCCCGGGCCATAAACCTCGGTCGAGCACAAACGTAAATCAAGCATAAACACAAAACATACATCAGATAAGCACAAATAAACATTGGAGCATAAAACTATTAAAAACCGACCAAATTGGCCGGAGATATCCAAATATTACAAAAAATTATCCGGGCATCACCCAACTAGCTACCTTGGCACGCAGGCCACAAAATACTGGCACGCAGGCCACAAAACATCGGCACGCAGGCCAAAACAATGAAAGACTGATCAAACATCGCCATCTTCGTCCTCGGCACCCTCGTCCTCACCCTGGGGTTCATCCTCATCTTCCCAGTCCTCGAACTCCGGGTTCGGTTCAATTCGCCCATCCACGACCTTATGGTATGGACCAATGCCCTTCGTCACCAAACGCGGGTTGAGGACCTTCAGCTGATCCACCGCAGCTTTAAAACCGACCCCCAAGGTAGCTACACAGTCGACCTCCAGCTCCCTCACCTTGCCCAGAAGCTGAGGACGTGTCACCAAGGCTTTCTCGTCCTCATCTTCCTCGGCAGCAGGGAGATGAGCCCTCTCCAACTCGGCAATTCTCTCGCGGAGCCTTTTTCCCTCGGCCTCCAAGTCCGCAACCTTGTTGCGCTCTTTGACGAGATCCTCCACTATCCCGCTCTGGACCTCATACTTGTCCTTGTACTGTTCGAACTCGTGCTCCAGCCCATCGTACTTGATCTGAAGAGCATCGTAGTCCTTCTGAGGACAGACATTCTGAGCGTTAAGAGCCAAGGCCAAGGCGGCCACCCTCATCATCCCTTTGAGGTCCTCGGACAAATCCTTGTCTCTAGTCACCCTGTCCCGCTTGACGATGTGCCTCACCTCCTCCCGCTCGAGGAGAACATTTTTCTTTGAGAAGATCCCCCTATACAGGGTACAAGAAGGCAGCACAATGTCCTCCTCGGAGGGGTTGTCGATGATAAGAGGGCGAAACTCCCCGGTCCCGTCATTCTTTTGTTTCTTTCCGGCCGGAGAACCACGCGAGCTCGTCCCGACTGACAAGGGAGAGCCACTGTCGGGGACACTCGCGGCAGCCGCCTTGACCTCCTCGACCCGCGATCGCTTCCCAGACACTTTGGCGGCCCCCTTGTTCTTGGCCCGCATCTTCGTAACTTTGTCGTGCAAGTCGGCCATTTTTCCTGCAAAATAAAGAGTTAGAACCAAAAAGGTGTTGTTTGAGCAAATAATAGTTATCTCACCTAACAAAATCATAGCGTCCCCGTAACTTCCGCACTCGAGGACAGCTTTGGTGTTGATGTGCCGAGGCTCCAGCATAGGGCCTCCGTCCTCCTCGAATAGGGGATCCCCGTTTGGATATGTACATATTGCCGGTCTAAACCCGTCCACAAAAGAAGCGAGCCGCTGATACCCCCCTGTATCGCGCTCGTTGAGATCCTCGTCCCGGAAAATGTAATAGTCAGTCCCACGCTCGAAATGGTCAGGTTGCCACTCTAACGGGAACCGAGCAGCTGGGCCCACTCTCCTCACCCCATCCTCAATATACTCGCGCTCCTCGAACAAATGACTCTCAGCATCAGGAGTGAGCGGCTTAACTATAAAATACCGGTTCTTGAAGTGCTTGACAGAGTCCTGGTAAATAGCGAACAGCTTCTTCGGCTGCTTAAACGACACCCAACTCCACTTGCCGTCGTCCCGATCACGCAACCTCTGCAAATGAAAAATTCTAAAGAAAAGGGGCAGAGTTGCTTCGACCTCCAAATACCCGCACACGATCTCAAAGGCCCTTAAGAACGCCAAAGCGTTGGGATGAAGCTGAGACGGGCAGAGCCGCAACCAACTGAAGACACTCCGTTGCAAATGAGTGAACGGGAGACGAAGACCAGCCTCCTTAAAGACGAACTCATACATCGCGAAACGGGGGCCGGGAAATCGCGAGCAGACCCTCTAGTGAGATTTGGGCACAAAGGCCCCCCAAGAAGGCTCCTCGTCTTCGTCAAGGTCCTCGATGACGTTAAAGGCTTCTTTGAGGTGACTCGTGAAGCGCGATGCAATCATCCTCGGCTCTACTGCCACCCATTCTTCAAGTGCCCTAGGGGAAGTCTCTACGACGGGAACGTCATCTTGCGCGCCAACAGCTTCCTCCCCATCTGAAATGTCGAAGACGACATCATCCTTGTTCTCGTCGGCCATTTACCTGAAAAGCAGAGGAAACCGTGAATTCGACTGGTCAAATCCACCCTTCCACCGCAAGTCAAGTGAAAGGGCGAGGAAAAGGGACGAGGAGAACTCCCCCAATCATCAAATGGCCGACGAGCTAAAGGGTTCTCCGAATATATACGCCGCACGCAACGGAGGTCGGCAAATTCATGCCCTCACCAAGACGTGCAACCCCCACTGCCCGTGGCCTTCATACCACTCGTTAGTAATCCTAAAAGCTGGACGTCTCATTCAAACGTTCTAGCCCCATTCACTCAAAACTCACTCGGCAAACGCACGAGAAAAACGGTGTATCTTCTAGGCTTACTCGGCTAATTAATAAACCTTCCTCGTCACGCTCATCAACCATGCTCGCCTCACCCAAAACTAATGCATAAAACTTAAATAAAAACATGAAGGAGACGAAGAACTTACTTGGAGGAAGCGAAGAAGATATGAACGAAGCGAGGAGAAGAGCAGTGAGCGGATCTTGAAGGCTTGGGAAATGTTAAGTACTAAATGAGTGACCTCCTCACTCCTTATATAGGGAAAGAAGGCCAAAGGGTGTCATGATGGCCTAGGCAGCCTAGGAGACGCCATCATTGCCTACACCCCAAAGACGGCCCCCTCCACGAAAAGCTGCCACGCGTCCCAAGGATCTTGAGAACTCCAAAAGACGCCGTCTACTTTCGTCCCTAGAAACGGCGCAATAATAATTACTGCCTGTACAGCTGACACCTGTCAATCACGCTAATGAGTGACAACCAATAAGGTTAAAAACCAAGACAACGGGCGACCGACCTAAACCCCCGAGGAGCCCATGATCTGGAACCGTGCTCGGCTAAACCTCCTCGTTAAAGTCATCACCCTTATTAGGCTAATGACTTGGGGGGCTCCTGTTCTGGTCTGGGCCGAGCAGGCCCAACCCTTGATTACCAGCCGAGCAGGCCCACTTCCCTTGGGCCCAATTACTGAACAGATAGGAGCTGCCAGTCGCGAGGACCCTGGCCGAGCAGGCCCGAACTGTTGGGCCTGCGTACTAGATAACCGTCAAGGAGTTATCCACGCACGAAGATCACGCGTCACGTCCCAGCGAAGGATTCGGTCAACCATCTCCGAACCCTACGCTATGTGCATCCAGAACGTGAGTCTCCTGCTGACTCAGCCCTAGCATGGGACGTTCTGGCAGTTCCCTAGCACGTGGGCCTCCAGTTGGATTTGGCCCAATTAGGGAACCTTGGCCCAGCGCTGGGGGCTATAAATACCCTCTTTCACTAGAGGGTCAGGTATTCTATTCTCAACTCTAAACCTCATTCTCTGATAGCTACTGACTTAAGCATCGGAGAACCTTGCAGGTACCCCCCCATCTTGCTCTTCAAGCCAGACATTACGCCTTGACGATTCTTCTGATCAGGTACGATCACGTGTCATGAAAAATGGGTCACATTTCCTCTCGGTTGAATATCTAATTGAGGAGAATAATTTATCATTTTTTCTTCTACACTTGCAATATCCATCCTAGAGATTATTTTCACTTCTTTAAATTTTAAAATTTTTAATCTTAATATTTTCATTGTAAATATTTATCACTCACAACGTAGCATTCAAGATTTATATTTGTGGACTTTATATGGATTACTAATGTTTGTTGTGAATACATGAGTTGAAAATGTCTTGAGTGTTGTTAATCAATACATGGACGACAAAGATTTATTTATAATCAAAAGTAAGTCAATTTTTTCATCAGATATTTATGAACACCGAGGTAAAAAGTTATTTCTATTTTAATGAAAAATATAATAAAATAAAATAAATAATAACTTTTCTCCTCAATTTTAAGGCTACTCGAAAGAATAGATCACTCCTACTACAACACCAAAAAAAAAAAGTCATAACCTGTAAAATCTATCACATCAAGATTTTTACCATCCATTATTTTCTTTTTGGGTTACAAGATTCCTAAGTATGATTAAAAATATATTTTTCAATATTGTCAACCAAGGAAAGAATTAAATCGATTAATTTTTTTCTTTGATCACAACATTGAAAAATTATCCCCAAATATAAAAATAAATTGCAAAAGGTAGAATCAACAACAACACCATTCTGTGAGATGGATTGCAAGAGCAGAAAATTATTTTGTTCAAGGTTGATAAACAACAACAACAACAACACACAAACTTGAAAGATTCATAACTAATTAAGAAATTTTAAATATTTTTCTGTCATGCAATCCATCTTATAGAATGATGTTTACAAGTTTAAGTGGCAACATATAAGTTAGCTTAGAGTAAAAAATTAATGAACAAATGCTTTTATAGAATTTCTTTTAGTAATCTTTCCCTTTGGTTGGTAGATTACTCGAAGGAATAGATGATTTAATATTTAAATAAAAAACAGAATAACGTCATTATAAAAGAAATAAAACATAAATTGCCGTTGCTGGGATTTGAAACATGTCCCTTAGTTAATTTATCTCTCAGTTTTTAGCAGCAGCCGAGGGATTAGATTGATTTTTTTAATAAAAAAAGCGTGTCGCGCCTAGGTTTTATACCTCGGTTATTTGTTGGGTGAGGTGAAAGTTTGTCATAAAATATATTATTTATAGTAGTGCATAATGATAGATTCATAATCTTTCAAACATTATTGATGGGGTTTGAGCACTTGCCTTGCCATTTTTTTGTTTGTAAAATAGAACCTACGACCTCATACAACAATAACCAATTTTTATTCCACTAAGTGAGATCAACTACATGAATCACAAATTATACTATAATGTTCTATCAAAGACCATGTTTCTATCTCATTCGTTAATTTCAAGGTGTTTCTTAATAGTTTCTCGTATAATTTTTCTAATTCTCCCTCTATCTCTAGTTGTCTGAGTTCTCCATTTGATCTACTATCCTTACAATTTAATCTATTGATCTTCTCTCTATACGTCCAAACCACCTAAGCCTATTTCCCGCCATCTTTTCTATTATAGGTGCTACCCTTGATACTCTTTAGTATGGTCATTCCTAATCTTGTATGTTCTATTTTTACCATACATTCAACACAACATGCTCATCTCTAATACAATCATTTTTTTCTTGTGCTGATTCTTAACTGCCCAACATTTTGTTACGTACAACATCATATGTCTTACCAAAGAGGCCCTCCTAAATTTCAACTACTCAATTTAAGTTTGATAGATTATCTATCCTTCTATTTCTCAATCGTTTTGTAATAAGGGTCAAAGACATTAAACCGCGTGACTTATGTTATGATCTCCAACATTCACCTATAGGTTTTAAACGCTTCTTCTATTGCTAACTTTATATTCCATATACTTCATCTTATTTTTACTTAGGAAAAAGCCATACATTTTTAAGATTCATCTCCAAGTCTCCAAACTCTTTTTTAAATAAATCTTCTACTCTCAAAATAGGACTATATCATTTGTAAAAAAATATACATGTCAGCGCTATCCCTTGGATGTGTTATGTAAGTACATCCAAAATTAAAGTAAAAATTTTAGGGCTTAGGGATGAACTTTGGCCAAATCCTATTGTTATTAGAAATTTGTTTGTCTCTCTACCATGTGACCACACACTAGTTGATAAAATATCTCCAGACACTTTATCATAAGTCTTCTTCAAGTCAACGAAAATTAAGTGTAAGTCTTGTTAATCCATTAGATACTACTCCATCACACATCGTAGTAAATAAATCATTTTCATGGTCAACCTCCCAAGCATAAAAATAAATTGATGATCAGTAACTTAAGTCTCTTTCTTTAATATTCATTCAACCACCTTTTCCCATAACTTTATGGTTTGACTCATAAGTTTAATAAGGGTCAAAGACATTAAACCGCGTGACTTATGTTATGATCTCCAACATTCACCTATAGGTTTTAAACGCTTCTTCTATTGCTAACTTTATATTCTATATACTTCATCTTATTTTTACTTAGGAAAAAACCATACATTTTTAAGAATCATCTCCAAGTCTCCAAACTCTCTTTTAAATAAATCTTCTACTCTCAAAATAGGACTATATCATTTGCAAAAAAATATACATGTCAGTGCTATCCCTTGGATGTGTTATGTGAGTACATCCAAAATTAAAGTAAAAATTTTAGGGCTTGGGGATGAACTTTGGCCAAATCCTACTGTTATTAGAAATTTGTTTGTCTCTCTACCATGTGACCACACACTAATTGATAAAATATCTCCAGACACTTTATCATAAGTCTTATTCAAGTCAACGAAAATTAAGTGTAAGTCTTGTTAATCCATTAGATACTACTCCATCACACATCATAGTAAATAAATCATTTTCATGGTCAACCCCCCAAGCATAAAAATAAATTGATGATCAATAACTTAAGTCTTTTTCTTTAATATTAATTCAACCACCTTTTTCCATAATTTTATGGTTTGACTCATAAATTTAATACCCATATATTTTTCACAATTGTGTATACTACTTTGTTCTTATAGATTGGAACTAAAGTGTTTATTCTTCATTTATCCAACATTTTCTTTGACCTCACAATTTTGGTTAAAATGTTTGGTGAGTTCCTCAATACCTCTATCTCCATGAATTTTCCATACTTCAATAGATATGTTGTCCGGCCAAACAACCTTAGTACCTTACTATTACTTATCATTTTTAATGCTTATTTTATCTTATGTTTTTGAATTTGATGATAGTAATTATAGTTTTAATCATCTTCCCTAATATAGAGCCTATTAGATTCCCGTGTGATATCATATCATCATTAAATATATTTTAAAAATACTTCTCCCACGTATCATTTATTTTCTTTAGTTGAACCAACATTTCTTCTTCATCTTTAACATCCTTCACTTGATCCAAATATCTTATATTTTTTCTATTGCTGGTAAGAGTAGAATTTTTTTGAAATTTTTCTTTTTGTTTTCTTTGTACGATTTATCATTAAGGTCTCTAAAGGGAACCTTTATGGCATACTAGTAACATTAATAATGCTAAGTATTTTTTTGTGCAACTCTTATAAAAGCTTATTTATAGAGTGAATCACAGAGTTACTCTCTATTCTAGAAGTATATAATTTTGAATCAAACCATGTAAATAAATATGATGTGTTTGTTCCTCTTTTTCATTTATCGTGTGCTTTAATTTGATTGTGTTCACTCTATACAAAAAATTATTATTATTTCATGAAATTATTTAATCTTTAGTTGCCACTGTTATTTGCTTCGCTATTACTCTTGTTAGTTTGAACAAGATTTAAAATTCACCGAAATACTTTTAATTATCTACGAACAAAGTTCTCACAATGACTCAAAAAGATTTAAATTTAGATATTTATGTAATTTGAATTAAAATTTTAACAACATGACCAACCTATGTTGTAATATACAGTAATTTCTTGCTATTGATTTATCTTTGTTCTCTTTCTAAAATTTACCAAAAAGGAAGAAACAATAATTGATTAATACCTATTCTCCCCCCTGTCATATGAACGTTTTTTGAAAAACTCCCCTGCAAAATTTTTTTTGCATGAATTCCCCTAACATTTGAAGATTCTCTCATTTTTTACCTTCATCACATCCAATCATAAAAAAAATGGTTGATGTGGGAATTAAGCTCATGCCTTTCACATTACAAGCTGCACCGCCCCACCACTAGGCCAGTTGATTTGTTTGTTAATATATCCACACCAACTTTATTTATCTCTTATTTGGTATTCTCATTGCTCTTTTGCAAAATGGCGCACAAGTAAGTCATTATTTCATCTCTTACCCCTTCAATGCCCTTGTAAAACTAACATAATCATTAACTGAACAACAATTGCCTATTCAATTCAGAAAAACAACAATAAAACAAATCAAA
The DNA here is from genome assembly GCF_029867415.1 of Vicia villosa. Taxonomy (NCBI): domain Eukaryota; kingdom Viridiplantae; phylum Streptophyta; class Magnoliopsida; order Fabales; family Fabaceae; genus Vicia; species Vicia villosa. The sequence continues at coordinate 178,594,445 of NC_081183.1, forward strand.
CAGAAACCATTCAGATGAAGAACAAACAATTGTAAATTAAAAAACTAACCTAAAAATGGTACCGGCGAAGTCCATGTTTGATACCCCATTTAAACTATCCATGACAGTGACCATTACACTATTCACCGACGTAAACATCACCACCAAAAAAATCTACAAATTTCAATCCCATGTCTCAAACCCTTCCTATATTGTCCATGATACATACTTCATCTAGCCCACATTTCAACACCAAACCCATCATACTTCCCATCAACCCAATCCCCTTCAAATCTCCCACTCATATGAAAATGATAAACACTACTCCCTAAACACTTCCCCTTATGTAATTCACCCTCATAAACATCACTGTTACTGTAAACCTGAACCCAAGATCCATAATTTATGCTCTTTAACTCCTCATGCTTTGACCTGATTGACCATATAACAGGTTGATGAGAATTGGTTGAAGCAAGACTTTTAGTAAACGACTATGTGAAGAATAATCGAATAAAGGGTAAACGAGAGAGTGCTAGGTTGATAGAAACAAAAAGCGCAGACAACAAAATGAACACCAAAATGAAATTTAGAAGAGTTGATTGTGAAATGAGAAAGTAGAAAGAGGTTAAGGAAAGGAAGATGATGAAATGCAAACGAGTTAGAATCTTGAGAGTTGTGAACTTTGAGGTAAAGGGTGAAGTGTTTTGATTGGTTTTGTGTGGTGTTTCAGATGGAGAAGATGAGTTATTAGTGTGTCGTGAAAAATGGGTTATTGGTGTGCCATTTTGCAAAAAAGCAATGAGAGTATCGAATAAGAGATAAATAAAGTTGGTGTGAATATATTAACAAACAAATTAATTGGCCCAGTGGTGGGGCGCTGCAACTTGTAATGTGAAAGGCATGGGTTCAACTCCCATACACCATTTTGGTCATGACCTAACTCATGCATTCATGTCATTGTTACTGTTCAAAAGGTGGCAAGAAAGAAGCTTCTATGGCAAAGGGTTCCTGATAAAAAGGTGGATCTGAGGTCTAATTGTGTGGCTTTGTCTTTATTGAAGTTTCCTGGAATTAGGGTGTCATAACCTCTAATTCAAGGCATTGATTGAAGGGTACAAGCTTGCAAATCGTCTGGTCTCCAAATCAGGGTTTCTGACCAAAGCCAATGCAATTGACTTTTTGATCAACATTTAATCAGGAGTTGACTTTTGAGTATGAATAATATGGTTGCCTTGAGGAAATTTTCAGTGGATTTTACTGATCGAAAGACCTTGTTCTTATTCGTTTTAGGTTTGCTGGCGTTCCTTTCCTTTTAGGATAGATATGTTAGTGGCGACTCTGTTGTTTATTTTTCGCGAGCGTGCGAGATATTAACCCAACAATAATTAAAAAGACAAAGCATTAACAATTGTAAAGAGGCAAGAAAAGACCATAAAAACTCTATTCTTTTAAGTTAAAAACTATGAAAATATAGGTATAACCACATTACATAATACACATTCACTCTTGATGATTATCTCCTCAACCTCTCACTCATTTTTGGCCACTTTATTTCTTTTACTCTATACCTATATAGCAAAAAGTTGCAATATACAAAATGCAAACGTCCCTCTCCTTACAAACCACAAGAAAATTAATAAAATAAAAACCATAATCCTACTCTTCTTCAATTTCAATGTCACATATTCTCAAAGTAAGGCTTATAGTTCAATCTATGAATAGGACACACCCAAAGGAAACATTTTCTCACCATTCTAATATTTTGCCAACTTTTTTATTTTCTATGGATAGCTAGGAGGAGCACCACCCTTGATAGCATTATGCACATATGTAATGGCACAACAAAATTCCTCCATCACCATTTTAGTTTAATCATATCTTTCTTGTATTCCAAAAAAAGAGTGATGATAATTCAGAGCTCGGCCGAAAAATCAACATGTCTGAACAAAAATGATTTGACCTATAATTCAAACAGATTTTTCAAACTCTTCACGTTTCACCCTTAATCCGAACTCATAAACCTCTTGAACTCGACCACTTTCTTCTTCCATCACCATTTATGTATATATGTAATTGACTTTAATACAACATCTAGTTTGTTATAATCGATCATGACTTGGATTGTGGCAATAGAGCAAAAGCAAAAGTATGCTTAGCCTCAGATTTCCAACACCATTCAATATCTTGAGCTATATTTTTTGCATCCATAGATGCACCAAGAAGTCCACGTTTGGTGAAACCAACAGCATAGAGGCCATTTTCACCTTTCCATCCATTAGGAAATGGCTTCCTAGGGTATCCATCTTTCTTAGAGAACATATCCTCATCCTGCACATATACCATTTCGATTATTTAGTATCATTACTATCTTTTTTCTTGCTTTATATCATTTTCAAAATTCAGATAGAAAGATAGCCTCTTTAAATTTATTCCATTCCTTTTAAAATAAAAAAGTTTAGCACATGTTGATGCATACTATTAAAGTCAAATAAAACAAAAGAAATAATGCCCTAAAATTTGTTTTAATTTTTTTTAATTTTAAAATATTGATTTTTAGAAATTATTGGTTTATAAAAATATTAACTAATTTATTAATATTACTATATAAATATAAATAAATATTATCGTCCGAAATTAAATTTTAACAATAAAATACAATGCATTTAATATGGTTTATGATTAAATACCTTTAGCCAATAAGGTACATTACTTTTGTAACCAGTTGCCAATATGATGGCATCAAAATTTTCTATCTTTCCATCAACAAATTCCACTGTGTAACGTTTTAACCTCTTGATTCCTGGATGTACCTGAATCAAATAAACAATTTAATAAAAAATAATTAATTGAAATTATATAACCTTAATAAAGTATATATGATTTGATTGAAAACTTATAATGTTGGAAAATCTTTCAACACTAACTAAACTAATTTCAAGGTGACACTAAAATCTTTTTTTGACTCAAAGTGACACTAAATCAAAATCTTGAGGATTAAAAAAAGATTGAACTTGATTTGATAGAAAGTACCTTAATGTCTCCTCTTTTAATCTTGGCAAGGGCACCCACATCTAGGACCGGTGTCTTTCCAGACAATTTTTTGAGTTCAAGGGGTCCCACACGGGGCCGAACCAAACCGAATCGCGCCGTGTCGCCGAGCAATAGCCAGGACATGATGAGAAGGATGCAATCCACAAGCTGCATAGGCAGCCACTTGAGCAACCACATGGACAGCCCAAAAGTTGATTTTCCCAGCATATCTCTTGGTAGGATGTGTACCTTTAATCAAACCAAAGAAAAAAGTAGTATCATGAGATTATTTTCTTACATAATTTGATTACACTTTTCTTTAATAAAATCACAGAAAAAGAGAATTTCTGTTAAATATTTTTTTTTATAGTTATACAGAAACATTCAATTTCAGAGGCCCAACTGAACAAGTTCAAATTTGCAACATCTAATTTATTTATGGCTTAAATATACTTTTCGTCCCTGTAAGTTAGCGTGTTTTTGATTTTCGTCCCTGTAAGTTATTTTTTTGGGTTTTAGTCCTTATATTTCAGTTTCGCGTTTGTTTTAGTCCCTAAAATCAAAATCCGTAGGAAATTTCACAAGAAAATCCGCAGGTAACCTGCAGATTTTCCTGCGGATTTTGGCTTTAGGGACTAAACCTCAAGCAAAAAGTAAGATATAGGGACTAAAACCCAAAAATATAACTTACAGGGACGAAAATAAAAAACACGCTAACTTACATGGACGAAAAATGTATTTAAGCCTTTATTTATTTTTAAAAGGTGAAATTCTAAACACTAGACAACTAAATCAAAAAGCATAAGAAAGAGAAAAAATATTCCTATTATTTAAAATGAATTTAAAATTATATCATAATCAATTTTAAATTAGTTTTAAATTTCGCTATGACTGCAAGCTAGGTTACAAAATTAAGTGTTATTTTCACATTATTAAGGAAACAACTCGACCTCGACTATGACTAGACATAAGATTTAGTTTTGGAGTTGCCCTGATGTTTTCCATCATAATAGTTTCATTCCAAACACACAAAAAAAGTGATAGGGAAAAATAAGAAAAAGTAAAAGGTGGGAGCTTATGTGGGGAGTTTTTGGCCCTTGGTAGGTCTTAATTGTTTGGTGGCCATGCTCCATTTGTAATGATAATAGGGAAAGAGTTCTCTTTCTTTTGCAAAGAACATCATGGGAATGAAAAAAGGAGGGAAAAAACAAAGCATAAGGGTCATCTTCTATCCCATGCTAGGCATGATTGAGAGTCCAAAAAAAGTGAAATATAAGTGCTTTTTATGATACTAGTGCTAAAAAATGAATTATTCAAAATACTTTTGATTTGGTTCTAAATTAACTATCAATTGTGCTTGTAGCCACTACATGAAACTATGAGTAATTTACTTGAAGTAATGATAAGTTAGAAGAAAAAAAACTTTGATGATGAGTTTTACTTGCATATTATATTTTACAATAAGTTAGTACCTTAGTGCACAAGTAAGTTAAATCTTGCATCATACATAAGTTAATTTCTACCATTTAATCAAAAAAACTAATTAGTAGTGCAACTTCATTTTTGAGAATGAATTTATAAAAGTTTACAACTTCAATGTTCCTTAATTTGAACAATGAAGTTACTAATATTGAATGCATTTTTTAAAAATAAAACAAAATAAAAATCAACTCATGCATAACAACTCATCTATATCCCAAATTTGATAAAAGCTCATAAAAAAGAACAAAATAGATAAAAAGAAGAAAAAAAAGAAGTGAATGTCTTGTTAGTATGCTTAAATTAGTTTTGTTCATGTTAAATCATGAATCCCAAAATTGGAATGGTGTTCAAGCTTTTAACCATATATAAAAACAACTTTATAGCATTTTTGGTATACGCTAATTATCATAATCATATATAAGAATTTGAATTATCTACCAGCAAAATACTGCAGCAGTTGAAAAAACCATTAAATTTAATGGTCTATACAGCTGCTGCAACATTTTGTATAGATAGAAAACCCGTATTTGAGTTTTCGAAACAATAAAAGTAAAAAGAGTAAGATTAATAGAGAAATATTTATGAGAACTTACTGAATCTCTAACCACAATAGAAGGAGCAGCATCATGATTACAAAGATCCAAACAAATTTCCATACCAGAATTCCCACATCCAACAACCAAAACTTTCTTCCCTCTAAACTCCTCACCACTTTTATACAAACTAGTATGCTTTATACTACCTCCAAACTCACCAACTCCTTCCATCTCCGGCACCACCGCCTCTGCATTCTCCCCCGTCGCAACGATCAACCACCGACAAACAAACTCGGTAACCATCCCTCCTTTCCCCTCACTCCTCACCCTCCAAAATCCAAGTGTACCATCAAACTCAGCATGCTTCACTGTCTCATTGAACCAAGGCCTAATATCGAATTTCTCCGAGTAATTTTCCAAATACTCTATGAACTGTTGTTTTGTTGGATATGTTGGGAAACCAGAAGGGAATTTCATCAATGGAAGCTCGCAAACTTGTTTCGGTAAATGAAGACGAAGTCGGTCGTAGGTTTTTAGTTTCCATAGTGAGGCTATGCAGTTTGATCTTTCTAGTATTAAGCTTGGAACACCTTTTTGTTTTAGGTATGCTGCTACTGCCAGTCCTGAAGGTCCTGCTCCTACTATCAATGGACCTGGAATCCATAAACATCTTTCTTTCGAAGAAGTTGAATTGATGTTGTTTTTGTTCATTTTCTCTATGAATAAAGGATCATTGGCTTGTTTTCCTTCTATTTCTCTCAGGTAAGAGTCCATCTTGAAAATACGAATCGAAACGACAGAGGCTGACGCCGACGCTGACTGATATATTAAACAAATAGAGTTTAAGAATGAAATGGACAAAGACAAAATGAATGTCTTTAAATATTGAGTTTATGTTTCGTTTTGGATTTTTGTTGTGTGCTTGAAAACTTCAGGTTGAGTTTCAAGAGAAAAAGCTCTGTTTTGAGGATTGGTTCAATTGTGAAATATGAAAATTTCTTTTTGTGAGTTTGTGTGAGTGTTGTTTTCAATGGAAGAGAGTTATTAAAGAGAAGGATGAGCACTAACTATGAGGCTAAATCAGCATTGATCACAGAGAGGGACTCTGAAGAATAATTGTAATATCTCTTGGTATCACTCTGCACACACACATATATATATATATATATATATATATATATATATATATATATATATATATATATATATATATATATAGTTTTGTTTTTGTTGAGGTTATATGCAAGTGGTAAAATGAAAAATAACACTACTTGGTAGGTCTTACAATTATGGTTTAATTGTATTTTTTGTGGTGCCACTTGGTATCACATGTAATTTTGGTCCCACGCTAAAATTGTGTGAAATATCTCTTTTTCACTAATTTCAGTCATGTATGTCACAAATTTTAATAGTAATCCGGTTGCAACTAAGATTAGTCTGCATCACATGCATTGTTTGTTGAAACAAAATGGATATTTTAGTAGTTTTTTTAGTTGGGGATATTTTAGTAGAGTTGGAAATGCAATTAAGCTTTTAATATTATTAAGATAAGAATGATGGTTAGAAATAATAGGTTCTCAATTGAAATTCTCATTGTAATCATTGATTGAAGGAAAAATTACATAATAGGTTGGTCAGTTAATTTTTTTTATATATGCAATCGATTTCTTTACTGACAAATATAAAGAAGGAAAAATTACATAATAGGTTGGTCAGTTAATTTTTTTTTCATAATAATAATTTGGGGTGTGTTTGTTTTATGGATTTGAATTTTATTTTTAGAAATGTGTGAAGTTGGAAATCATATTCTAAAGTTTGTTTAAGTTTTTTTAAATTATACCTGAGTATCTTTTATTCATGAGAATATGATTTACTCATGAATTTGATCTTTTTTATTCCCATGTAAAAGGGTGGGAATCTTAGATTCCCATGAGAATAAGAGATAACCACCCATAACCTTACACTTTAAACTAATTTAACTCTTTTATATTTTAAAAAAAAAAAAATAAATTAAATATATTTTAAATATTCCAAGGAACTCCAATTAATTACCAAACACAGAAATAAAATTTCCAGTAATATTGTTCCAGGGAATAATATTCCTGGGATTATAAATTTAATCCTTTAAACAAACACACCCTTGGTCGTTTAAGTTGCTCATCATGTGCACAATTATCTTTTTTTAACAAAGTGAATGTGCTAATTGTGGATGCAATTATCTTGTATGTAAGATTTAATAGCATTGGGATCTCTAGTGGAAATTAGTGTCCTATTTGGATCAAGAAACCCAAATAGTTCACTGACATTCTTAGAGATACAAATGCCATGTAGATATCTGAAATGTTGAAACAAATGTTAATTTATAAATGATACATAGAAAAAAAATGATTAAAAATAGAATATGATACTTACGAGCACCATAGAGACAAGATAGATGTGGAGATCCATTTAACACCAGAAATTAATTCATCAAGGTCTCGCCTATCAATATAAACTGATAATTCACTTGTTTCATGAACCAAGTCTAGTGATATGGAATCTTCCTTGAAATCTTCAATCTTTTTAAGGTAATCTTCAGAAACAATGCTGTTTTTTTATCTCTTCTTCGGCCTTGCATTCTGCTTCACCTTCCTGTTTCAGAAGAGATTTATAATAAGAAGCAGTAGTTTAGAGCAAGAGCACACAATGTTAAGCACACAACTAGCCAAGTATAGTAACATACTTGGTTACTATACTGTTATTAAGATAATATTTAGTTACTTAATTACTCCAAATAAATTTCCTTAAACTAAATGAAATAAATAAAATACGAGGTAAATTCATGTTCTATGAATTTAGATTCTGTGTTATCTTTATATATAGAATCTCTGTGTCAAAATATTTTCATACAAAAAATAACTGGTGAAGCAACTAGCAGTGGCAACCATGGATACTCTCACACTTTCTTTGGGTTTTTTCTCTCTCTTTTTGTTCCTCTTCCTTCTAAACAGATCCACTCACAAACATTCTAAGCTTAACCATGTACCAGGTATATATATGTTATGTATAATTCAGTGACTCATTTGATTTTGTTGTATTGTATGAATGAATTGTTAGGTGAATGATGAAAGTGTGTTTTGGTGTTTGCAGTGGTTCCAGGCTTGCCAGTGATTGGGAATCTGCTGCAATTGAAAGAGAAGAAACCTCACAAGACATTCACAAGGCATTTCAAAGAGAACAAAAAACAGAACACACATTTCATACTAAGTAAAATTCCATACTTCACAACACACACAGGGAAGCCTTTTTCATGATCATGATCATGACCCCTACCTACATCCACTTCTAAAAAAAAGGGCCTGTAACAACTCATACTCACAGATCTCACAGATTTTAATGCATACACAACTAACAAACACACATGCAAAGGACAAAAAAACTCACTAAAGTAAGAATATGAACTAAAGAACTGAGAGCTAATTGAATAGAAAAATTTTACTAAAAGTCTGAACCACTTAAGATAAAACGCAGAAAACACGAGGTACCTCTTTAGTACTCTTAGGGCGGAGTTCTAATTGCATCTCTCGAAGGAGTTTCATTTCTTTTTGGAGCTTAGCTCTCTCATCATCCATCTCAATTTTCATGTGTTTTTGGAGCTCTATTATTTGTTTTTGGAGCTCTTTCTGTAATCTATCTTGATAATCATCATTTAGCTTTTGCACTAAGGCTTGAAGGTCATCTTGTGTGACACCTTTTAAGGTGGAGTTTGAACTTTTTCCAAAGTACTTCTTAAAGCCCACACCCCTAGGAACAGTGCGGATCCGACCGGGACGTTCACTTGACCCAAGCGCAGTAGTTAATATGTCTTCCCGTTCTTCAAATTGAATATCGCCTTGCGTACTCTTTTTCACTAAATCACCCTAAAATGTTAAAATACATACACATGATATAAAATGAATATTAAGTTATAAATGAAATTGAAATTTAGAAAGAAATTTTTAATACTTACAACCACGGAAGCTACTAAGTTTGTTGCCTCAGATGTAAAATCTCCAGATGGCCTCTGCTGAGCCATCAACCACACCTCATGTCGTTCTAGTTTTGGAGGATCATTCATTAAATTTTCATCACCATTGGCTCCTTCAATGATTTTTTTACTCCTCTCTTCCATTATCTTTTCCCTAAGCTTCTCATAACCACCCCGAGAGAAAATATGAGGATGGAGATTCTTTGATGCATGAACCTTTCCTTTTTGCCTTTTCTCCTATTACAAATAAATCACATTAAATTAAGTGTCAACAACCAAATTAATTTAGATAACATAAAAAAATCTATAAATTTAACTAACTTGGAATTCTTTTGTTTTTCGAGTTTGGACAAACAACTCCCAATCTGCTGGGTCGATGAACTTATACTTTTCAAATGGCGCTGTATTGCCATCCTTATCGTCTTCCCCAAATATATAAACATTAGATAGCAATGTCTTAAATTGCTTCATCCGTTCCCCCATATATACAAACCAATGCTTCTTAAATTTCTTATTATCTTCATCATCGGGTGGGGGGGGGGGGGGGGGGGGGGGGGGCAGGTGAACTTAGCCTACAAAGCATTAGAAGTGTTAGTAATTGAAGCAATTATAGATAATAAATTATTAAGAATTAATTACAATTACATACCGTGATATCATTCCATATCGCTTTCTTCAAGTTTTCGGGTAGCTTTTTCCATTTCTCTTCATTTATACTAACCTTGCTACGTGCAACGAATGACAAATAACTCTTGAACTTCGCAACATACTGACCAATAGGTTGGAAAGTATCCCGATCAAAATCAATCTCATATCTCTCACCATCACGAAGTTTGGCAATGAAACGTAACAATGATGCCACACCTTTAGTCTTCTTTGTTTTTGGAGAAGAGCTAGATGGTTTAGCCACGATGCCTATGTAGAGAGAAAAACAGATTCGGGTACAAATTCAAGAAAGAAAGAAAATGTCAAAATAATTACCATGATTTTATTTTACTAACATTTTTGAAGTACTATGTTAAATCCTTATAGAAAACCAACAAATTGGATGTAATGTGTCTGCACTAACTCTGCATTTGAATCAAAGCATTTGAATATAACTCTGCTTGGAATACAGTACAGCAGCTCAGTTATGAGATGAGATGGTTCACATTCAAAGCATTTGAATACTGACTCTCTGTCATACCCCAAAATTTGCCCACATTATTCCTTCTATTCAAATTCAAATCAAAATACAAAGCTCATAGATACATTCTCCTATACAAAGGCTCTAAAATAGGGTTTGATTTATTCAAAGGGAAATCACTGAATCAATGGCTTCAAGATCTATTCCCACATTTTTTATCATTTTTATTTTTTATTTATTTGAATTTCAGACTATTAAAAGGCAAATAAATTGAATAAAAATATGAAACAAAAGAAACAAATGTGGGTTCTATTTTTAATCATCTATGATCCCTAAGCCCAGTCACATTCTCTTCCTCTAATTATTTTATTTATTTTATTTTTGAATTAATTTAAATTCAATTTAAAATTAAAATAAAATAAAATGCTAAGACAAGGTACAAGGCATGGGCTTGATGTCCAAGTTTCTCAAGAATCAATATAGGCACATCAGGTTGAAAAACGTGGATATGGGCATGGGATTGAACAACTTTGGAAAGATTACATTTGATTTACAATCAAATATTTTTCAATCATTGCAGTATATTTCAACACAAATTGTTAACCTAATGAGACTCTGCTATAAAAACACAGGACCTGTAGATTAAAGAGGGGAGGAATTGACTGCAGCCGAAATCCTATTCCAAGCTAAAAAAAAACGCAAACTCGAGTGCCATGGCAAATTGATTTTGAGGCGCATTCGAGATCTCCCACGCATCAAGGAAGATCCCTCACACTCTCCTGAAGTTAATCACGTCCTCACTTTTAGCCAACACGTTCAGAATCAAGGGATATCGCTCACGGTTTGTGTGAATTTTTTGTTATCGGCTTCACCGATTCATGCGTGATAAATATAGTTTAAATGCATATTTGTGTTCCTTAAAATGTTGCGAACCTCTCTGTGTGTTTTAATTGAAGCTTGAGTGCAGGTTCAACCTTTCACCATTGTTAGGTTTTACAGCTTCGAATTGGGTTTTTTAGGTTGAAGCAAAATTAGCCAAAATCGGCGGTGCCTTCATGTTCAGGCGGCCTTCTATGGTCGATTCGGGATCTTATTCTGAGTTTATTGACCATGTTTTGCGAGCTTGAATGTTGCAGGTCTGTTGCTACAGGGCCAAAACCGTTGCCATAACTAGGTGGTTCGCGAGGAAGAAGATAGAACAGGCCCAGGCGCGGAAGCGTTTCTCTTTTAAATTTCAAAAGGAGTTTTGTTTCTTTAATATTAATTATGTGCAATCCATTAACAGCGAAGACAAGGTGGCTCAGTGGAGGGAACGCGGATCCTGTAAACGTAAAGGCATGGGATCGATCCACGCTCCCTGCGTATATTTTAATTGATTTTCTTGCCTGCTCTTGATGATGAATCCTGTGCCCTCGTCCCACGCGCGTTTAGGGTGGACCCTCGCTACATGGCCATCAGATCTCTTAAGAGCACGATCCAACGTATCAGAAGTGCAGTCACACCATGGACACTCACCTAGCCACAACACCGGATTATATTTAAGTTCCTTTTCTTTCCTTTTTCTTCTTTTATTTTTATTTATTATTATTTGTTATTTATTTTTTTAATCTTTAATCTATTTTCTTTTCTCTATTCTTTTTCTTATTATTATTTTAAAAAAAAATTTGTTTTAAACATGTTATTTATTTATTAAATAAATATTTTTATGGCCCTTTAATTTATTTAATCGAATTTTCGATTATATATATATATATATATATATATATATATATATATTTATATACATTAATTTAGTCACTTTACATGTTTAACCCATGACTTTAAAACCTGATTTTATTTTGGCATAATAATTAATCACTGTTATCAACTGTTGAACCCTAAATAAAGGTTTACGAAGATCATGCCTACACTGAAATATTTATTCTCTGTGTCTTTCAGGATTAATCAAAATTCTTCCGACTACGCGCCATGCCAATCAAAAAGCTAAGTTCCGACTCTTTTTCTTAAATTTAATTTTTATTAATTGTTACATTTGCCTTATAGGTTCAACTAGGGTTTACTTCATCTGTTAAAGAATTCCGCCTATACTCACCGCTATTATTTTCTGTTTAATTTTCAGATGATCCGAGTCAATCAAGGTTCGAGGAAGACCAAGGGCGGAGATCAAGATAATTAAATTAATTAATTATATTTCTTGTTTTCTGTTTTAATTCCCCATTCCCGCAGGTGTTTATTGTAATAGCGTAGGATTTTTATTTTCCTGCCTTTAATTTCTGCTCATTTTAAACTGCGTGGTTAGTAAATTAGGGAGTGCAAGACTATTAATCAAACGTTAGATCACTAACTATACAAGATAAAATATTTGAACTGGACCACGTGATTGTGCCACCCACACACCTTTAGGGTAATTCCTTTGGTTGCCTTTGTGCCTGTTGCCTTGTTGCCTTTAAGTGTACTAAATAGTCAAGTCCCTCGATTCCGAGGATACCTAAAGCAATGTTGCCTGTCGCCTTTAAAGTTATTGAAACTCCCTCGATGTTGCCTCGGTAAATAATTGGTCCCTATTGCTAAGGTATCCTCGCATGATGCCTTAAATGACTATTATATCCTTCCCTTAGACTACCTGCCCTCTTTATGGCAAAGGGGACAGTCTTATGGCGAACGATACTTCGATGACCCTTCAAACATCCAATTGAAAGACTTCCTGCCCTCTTATGGTATGGATAGATCCTTTCGCCCGAAAGACTAAAAGAACAATTTTTCTAGCTTAGGGTAGTTGCTATTAATTGCTTGCTCTAAATTCAAAACTCTTTTTCCACTCTTTTCAAAATCAAATTCAAAAAGACTACGCTTATTTACAAGCTAAAGTTCTTCTTCAAAGTTTTTACTTTTTCACACCTCCTTTTCAAACAATTCAAACAAACAAGTGAGCTAAGCAATTAAGAGCCCATGGATAACCATGGATGCAAAGGGTGCCTTACACCTTCCCTTTGTATAACTTACCCCCCGAACTCAAAGTCTTTTTAAAAGGTCTTTTCCTGTTCTTTTAGCCTTTCCTAAAATTGGATAAAATAAAAGTCGGTGGCGACTCATGCTCACTGCAACATTGTTGCTTATTAAAAATAAAAGTCAGTTCACCGTATTACAGAACTGGCGACTCTGCTGGGGATGCTTTCGATTAAAAGAGGGGTTACCTTAGAGTTTAGGATTCACTTTAATTGTTTGATTTGTCTGATTTATATTTCAAAGGCTGTTTTGGGTTTTTACTTGTGTGAAAGATCCTAACCCGGATCTGAGAACCTTAGGTAAATGGCATGAGACCAAGGAGACTACACAGCGTATACTGATGTGGTTGATATGGTGGCCATCGTTAGTGTGACACATTGGTTTGTCCTGGTGTTCCTTGGGATCCGACCTGAGGAAATGCTTGGCTGCTGCGTGGTGTCATTAAGCACTAATTTGCCCTAGAACCCTAGTTGAACTTGGCCTTGGCCTATTAGAAAGTAGCGAGATGGCTGGCTTTGGTTCCGACCGAAGCTGGTTGATACTCGAAGCTACACTCATATGGACTGGACTTTCAGGACCTTCTTGGTTGGTGATTCGATTGCCGAACTGAGATAAGCGCCTTCGAGAAAGGTCAATGATATGAGCTCCCTAGAACCCGATCTTTATCTAGGACAGGTTGAACCAACTTAACTTCAGTGGGGAGGGTACTTACCTACGAACTCCAAGCAAGCCTCTAAACCTAAGGGCACTTGTGTGACTTGTTTGTGTTTACCACTAACCTTTGTTTCTTTGCAGGTTTTGTTAAAAGACTTGTTTGCCCTCACTATTCCATGTTGTTCCTAATAAGTTGCATAACATACTAACCTTTGTTTCCTTGCAGGATTCGCTTGTAGGACATTTCGTGCTCGTTACCTTATGCTCTAACCCTTTTATTTCCTTGCAGGGATTGTCTGTAGGACACCTAGTCCTTATGACCTTATGCTTTACTTAATGCATTGCATCTGCATTACATCATGACATCATAACATAGCATGTTAACTAACCCTTTCAAGGATCTTAGGGATTTAGGGCGCATAATTTCAGGTACTCTTATCAGGGATTAAATTCCTATCAAGGGGCAAGAGGATTTATTTTCCTCTAGCCACATACCTTTCAATTCAGAGACGCTGTACCTATCAAGGGGCAAGAGGATTTATTTTCCTCTAGCCATGTACCTTCAAATTCAGAAATTCTCGAATCAGAGGCTATGACCCACTGGATATGGTGAGCTTGATTCCCATAGAAGAACATCCAAGAATCAGAGTTCTTCAAACGAAGACGCGACCAAATCATTTTCTAATGTCATTTCAAAGTCGAAAGAATATTATCATCCAAGTGCGGTGCAAATACAATCGTATCAACGATTCAATCTCAATACTCATTCAAGACAAATACAACTCTGACACTGCATTACGGGTCTTTCTTCAAAGATAATTCAGAAGTAATCAAAGAACTTCCCATCCTTTCTAGGAACCTTTCTAGGTAATCTTTTCTAAGATGTTTCATATCCTTTCTAGGAACCTTTCTAGGAAGTCTTCTCTAAGGCATTTATCATCCTTTCCAGGAACCTGTCTAGGTAGTCTTTTCTAAGACATATATCCTCCTTTCTAGGAACCTTTCTAGGTAATCTCCTTTCTAGGAACCTTATCTAGGTATCCTTTTCTAAGATGACTCATAGGTAACCTTTTCTAAGATAATTCATATCCTTTCCAGGAACCTTTCTAGGCAATCTTTTCTAAGATGTTCCATCCTTTCTAGGAGCCTTTTTAGGTAGTCTTGTTTAAGACGTGTCATAACCTTTCTAGGTCATTCTTGTTTAAGACATATCATACCTTTCTAAGCTAATCTCGTTTAAGACATATCCCAACCTTTTTAGGTAATCTTACCTTAAAAAAAAAACACTTATCCAATCTTTTCTAAGACATCTCTTGCCCTTTCAGGAAGCTTCTCAGGTTAATCTTCTACGAGACAATTCTTCTCGAGCTTTGTCTCCTTCAAGCCAGATGCACCTAAGCGTCAATTCACCAAGATTAATGTGACGTTGGCTCAAGCATTACAACATCTATTGAAGTCAAAGTTGATCGCTTTAAAGGACCCCCCTAAGAATCTTAGTACTTCTGCTCGTAGCTATAATCCTAATGTGAGGTGTGCATACCACTCTGATAGCCCTGGTTATGATACAAATAGCTGCTAGACATTGAAGAATAAGATCCAAGACATGATCGATGCTGGTGAAATTGAATTCAACCGCCCAAAAACTCCTGTAGTGATCACTTCTCCTATGCCTAATCACGACAAGACTGATTAATGTCAAGAAGGATGAACTTTTAATCATTAGACTTATGTTCATGCGCAATTTCTATTCTGTTTGTTTAAACACTTGACTTATGATAGACATTATTTGTTTTAATAATCATCATCAGTGCATTGCATATGTTTGTCTTGAATAAATTATTTCGCTATCACTCATCTAAACTGCATCTTTACTTTACATATGTTTTATGATACTCAACTCCTGCTAAAGCTGTATACCTTTTGAGGGAGGATGACGAAAACGATACCGCAACCTCATACAGTATGCTTTTGAGCGGACTATGCTGACGATGTACAGGCATTGTTTCAATTCCTAAACAGTGGAGATATAAGGATGTTAATCCCTCGTCAACCCCTTTGGGCCTAAGAAGTAGAAGTTTCTTTTCTTGTACTAATTAAAACCCTTGATCATGACCTGGGGCAGGGTAGTTCTCAGTTAATTTGGCTGTGCATTCTATTTTAAGAGAATCATTCAGTACACCTTTCAACAAAGGTTTCAATCACAAGCGTTCATCCGCACACATCAAAGAAGTGTTGGAGGTGTCAATCAAAAGCCAATGATGGTTCATCAATCATTAAGCGAGGCAGTCAATATCTTTCAAAAGGAAAAAATGATGAAAAAATATATACAAAGAAAGGCCTGCTAAGTCAAAAATCAAACAGAAGACTTAGGCAAAAATCAAGGCATCCCGCTGACTGTAAGCTCAAATTAGACAGTTCAGGCAAAAGTTAGGGATATCAAAAAGACGAAAAAAAGTCAATAAATTCCTGAACAACACAATGTTATGACTACCAGAAGGAAGAAGTGACTGCCATCTCAAAAGGTTCTCTTTGCTTGTGAACCATCGTCATTATCAAAGGTGCAAATCCAAAAGTCTCTTGGAACCTGAATGCGTAAGTTGAATTAACTGAGCTTAGGACTGAAGATCATCACGAAGCGGGATGGGTACAAATAAACTTTGAGCCTTTATCCTTTGTTTCTTAAACCGTGAACCAAGCCACGTTACAACCCTTGAAAGTCCTAATTGAGGCATGGTTAGTTCGAAAGCATACTGTCACCAAAAGGTATCCTGACTCCTTAAGGTTTATCACGAATGCTGAGTTGATATTTCGCTTCTACAAAAATAACATGTTTTTACAAATACCATGATTTTACATCTCTTGCTTTAATGTTTTTCAAAAAACTCAAGACAAACGTATGCATTGCATCTCATGAATTCATTATTAAACATATTCTGCTACATAATTTCAAATGTTAGCATCAGAAAGAACTTGCGCATGGTACAACTAATGACTGAAAGTTATCCCGACAGACAATATTACTCCAAGAAGCAATGTCTCTTACGTATACAAGGGGCGTGACATGGTTTGCCCAATCAATCTGGGGCAATCAAGTCAAGATTCGAAGAATCTCTCGAATGCCAAAAAGTCAAAGGCATACATCACAAGGGGATTTCAAACTATATCCCGATCAATCTGGGGCAATCAAGTCAAGATTCCAAGAATCTCTCAAAAAAGCCAAACAGTCAGGGGCATCATCCTAAGTTTACGATTACTAGGGGCATGTCGCCTACAGTATACACTTCATAAAGTCCTCGCAAGGTGAATCTCTTCAAGTTCCTACTAGCAGGGGCAAATCTATGAAAGTCCATTTTAACATCTTGATCAATACTCAGCGGTGTGTCCTAATCAAATCCAGGAATGGTAGTTACTATAATACTGGGGGAAATATTCAAGGCATCCATGCCTTCCCACAGCTCCGATTTCACAAGATCATATCCCCACAGAGCAATTCTCAAGAAGATATCTTCAAACATACTCGTCCCGACAAAGACATGACTCCCCAACAGAGTTTACATCTTCAACACCACCGGTTCTCCAACACTTTGCTCTTCTCCAACATGGGTTACTAATACTTTTGTCCCCAATCAGGGTCCATCAAGTTACTGATCATCCCCAAGCAAGAATCATAAATTCCCAGCTGAGCATCTTCAAAACAAGATCAGACATCAAAATCACAAAAGCATAAAGATTAACCTTACCTTTTTTAGAATACAGGTACCGACAAATGAACAAAATCTCCAACTTTCCAAGATCTAATTCAGCTACTACGAATGGTACTGACACGATCAACTCTCGAAGATCTAATTCATTTACCACGAACGGTAATGACACGATCACTTTCAAAGTCTAATTCAGCTACTACGAACAGTACTGACACGACAAAAGATCTAATTCGGTTACTACGAACGGTACTGACACGGTCAACTCTCAGAGATCTAATTCTATCATCACGAACGGTGTGGACACGATCACTGGCCTTCCCAGTCTAATTCAGTCACTACGAACGGTGCTGACACGACAAGAGAATCTAATTCTATCATCACGAACGATGAAGACACGATTATCTCCCCAAGATCTAATTCCATCATCACGAACGGTGTGGACACGATCAACTGCTTCTAAGATCTAATTCGGTTACTACAAACGGTACTGACACGGTCAACTCTCAGAGATCTAATTCTATCATCACGAACGGTGTAGACACGATCACTGACTTTCCCAGTCTAATTCTGCTACTACGAACGGTACTGACACGACAAAAGATCTATTTCGGTTACTACGAACGGTGCCGACACGATCAACCTTTAAAGAGATCTAATTCCATCATCACGAACGATGTGGACACGATCAACTATTTCCTAATTCTAATTCAGCTACTACGAACGGTACTGACACGATCAAACTCTCAGAGATCTAATTCATTTACTACGAACAGTAATGACACGATCAACACTCAAACAACTACTTCTCAAACACTTCAGTCGCGACATCTGGATGGCATCTTTAAGCCCATCTCCAACAAATATTCCTCAATACAGAAAATTTCAGCCTAACACATGACTTTCCAGACATCTGCTGATGCAAAATAGACCCACTCTAACGTACGACTCAATCTAAGTCTTTTCCTTATATACGATCTAACGTACGACGTATTCTGACTCTCAAGTCTATCAAGTTGGATGGCATCTTTAAGCCCATCTCCATTATACATCTTTTCCAAATAGCTGGATGGCATCTTCAAGCCCATCTCCGACAAAAGTCCCTACTTCAGCTAGGGCAAATTCCTGGGTATTCTAATGTTCAATCCTCTTCTACCTTCAGATTCCGACTGGCATACAAACCACTCTACATCTTCAGGTTTAAGAAAATTGAACAGGGGCAGCTGTCATACCCCAAAATTTGCCCACATTATTCCTTCTATTCAAATTCAAATCAAAATACAAAGCTCATAGATACATTCTCCTATACAAAGGCTCTAAAATAGGGTTTGATTTATTCAAAGGGAAATCACTGAATCAATGGCTTCAAGATCTATTCCCACATTTTTTATCATTTTTATTTTTTATTTATTTGAATTTCAGACTATTAAAAGGCAAATAAATTGAATAAAAATATGAAACAAAAGAAACAAATGTGGGTTCTATTTTTAATCATCTATGATCCCTAAGCCCAGTCACATTCTCTTCCTCTAATTATTTTATTTATTTTATTTTTGAATTAATTTAAATTCAATTTAAAATTAAAATAAAATAAAATGCTAAGACAAGGTACAAGGCATGGGCTTGATGTCCAAGTTTCTCAAGAATCAATATAGGCACATCAGGTTGAAAAACGTGGATATGGGCATGGGATTGAACAACTTTGGAAAGATTACATTTGATTTACAATCAAATATTTTTCAATCATTGCAGTATATTTCAACACAAATTGTTAACCTAATGAGACTCTGCTATAAAAACACAGGACCTGTAGATTAAAGAGGGGAGGAATTGACTGCAGCCGAAATCCTATTCCAAGCTAAAAAAAAACGCAAACTCGAGTGCCATGGCAAATTGATTTTGAGGCGCATTCGAGATCTCCCACGCATCAAGGAAGATCCCTCACACTCTCCTGAAGTTAATCACGTCCTCACTTTTAGCCAACACGTTCAGAATCAAGGGATATCGCTCACGGTTTGTGTGAATTTTTTGTTATCGGCTTCACCGATTCATGCGTGATAAATATAGTTTAAATGCATATTTGTGTTCCTTAAAATGTTGCGAACCTCTCTGTGTGTTTTAATTGAAGCTTGAGTGCAGGTTCAACCTTTCACCATTGTTAGGTTTTACAGCTTCGAATTGGGTTTTTTAGGTTGAAGCAAAATTAGCCAAAATCGGCGGTGCCTTCATGTTCAGGCGGCCTTCTATGGTCGATTCGGGATCTTATTCTGAGTTTATTGACCATGTTTTGCGAGCTTGAATGTTGCAGGTCTGTTGCTACAGGGCCAAAACCGTTGCCATAACTAGGTGGTTCGCGAGGAAGAAGATAGAACAGGCCCAGGCGCGGAAGCGTTTCTCTTTTAAATTTCAAAAGGAGTTTTGTTTCTTTAATATTAATTATGTGCAATCCATTAACAGCGAAGACAAGGTGGCTCAGTGGAGGGAACGCGGATCCTGTAAACGTAAAGGCATGGGATCGATCCACGCTCCCTGCGTATATTTTAATTGATTTTCTTGCCTGCTCTTGATGATGAATCCTGTGCCCTCGTCCCACGCGCGTTTAGGGTGGACCCTCGCTACATGGCCATCAGATCTCTTAAGAGCACGATCCAACGTATCAGAAGTGCAGTCACACCATGGACACTCACCTAGCCACAACACCGGATTATATTTAAGTTCCTTTTCTTTCCTTTTTCTTCTTTTATTTTTATTTATTATTATTTGTTATTTATTTTTTTAATCTTTAATCTATTTTCTTTTCTCTATTCTTTTTCTTATTATTATTTTAAAAAAAAATTTGTTTTAAACATGTTATTTATTTATTAAATAAATATTTTTATGGCCCTTTAATTTATTTAATCGAATTTTCGATTATATATATATATATATATATATATATATATATATATTTATATACATTAATTTAGTCACTTTACATGTTTAACCCATGACTTTAAAACCTGATTTTATTTTGGCATAATAATTAATCACTGTTATCAACTGTTGAACCCTAAATAAAGGTTTACGAAGATCATGCCTACACTGAAATATTTATTCTCTGTGTCTTTCAGGATTAATCAAAATTCTTCCGACTACGCGCCATGCCAATCAAAAAGCTAAGTTCCGACTCTTTTTCTTAAATTTAATTTTTATTAATTGTTACATTTGCCTTATAGGTTCAACTAGGGTTTACTTCATCTGTTAAAGAATTCCGCCTATACTCACCGCTATTATTTTCTGTTTAATTTTCAGATGATCCGAGTCAATCAAGGTTCGAGGAAGACCAAGGGCGGAGATCAAGATAATTAAATTAATTAATTATATTTCTTGTTTTCTGTTTTAATTCCCCATTCCCGCAGGTGTTTATTGTAATAGCGTAGGATTTTTATTTTCCTGCCTTTAATTTCTGCTCATTTTAAACTGCGTGGTTAGTAAATTAGGGAGTGCAAGACTATTAATCAAACGTTAGATCACTAACTATACAAGATAAAATATTTGAACTGGACCACGTGATTGTGCCACCCACACACCTTTAGGGTAATTCCTTTGGTTGCCTTTGTGCCTGTTGCCTTGTTGCCTTTAAGTGTACTAAATAGTCAAGTCCCTCGATTCCGAGGATACCTAAAGCAATGTTGCCTGTCGCCTTTAAAGTTATTGAAACTCCCTCGATGTTGCCTCGGTAAATAATTGGTCCCTATTGCTAAGGTATCCTCGCATGATGCCTTAAATGACTATTATATCCTTCCCTTAGACTACCTGCCCTCTTTATGGCAAAGGGGACAGTCTTATGGCGAACGATACTTCGATGACCCTTCAAACATCCAATTGAAAGACTTCCTGCCCTCTTATGGTATGGATAGATCCTTTCGCCCGAAAGACTAAAAGAACAATTTTTCTAGCTTAGGGTAGTTGCTATTAATTGCTTGCTCTAAATTCAAAACTCTTTTTCCACTCTTTTCAAAATCAAATTCAAAAAGACTACGCTTATTTACAAGCTAAAGTTCTTCTTCAAAGTTTTTACTTTTTCACACCTCCTTTTCAAACAATTCAAACAAACAAGTGAGCTAAGCAATTAAGAGCCCATGGATAACCATGGATGCAAAGGGTGCCTTACACCTTCCCTTTGTATAACTTACCCCCCGAACTCAAAGTCTTTTTAAAAGGTCTTTTCCTGTTCTTTTAGCCTTTCCTAAAATTGGATAAAATAAAAGTCGGTGGCGACTCATGCTCACTGCAACATTGTTGCTTATTAAAAATAAAAGTCAGTTCACCGTATTACACTCTCACATTCAAATCGTTACAGAAACTTATCTAAGCTTAGGTAACCCTTATTGTCATGAGATGAGATGGTTCATTAAAAACTATCAACAATAAACTATGAGTGAAGATTAAGTTACTTCTGCTCTGTCTGATTCATAATATTAGGTTCTTAAATGTAACTAAAGCATTCCTATATGTAAAACCTTATGAATCACTCAATTTTCTATACAGTACAGCAACTCAGTTTAACAACAACAACAAAAAAGCACAAGGAAATTAAATACATATATATATATATATTGAATATCACAAAGATCTTTGTATGGCCTGTCATACCTTTAGTCTTCTTTGTTTTTGGAGAAGAGCTAGATGGTTTACCCATAATGCCTGTTTAGATAGAAAAATAGGGCATTGAATAAGGACATTGAAGAAAACCACACAGTATAATATTAGGTTCTTAAATGTAACTAAAGCATTCCTATATGTAAAACCTTATGAATCACTCAATTTTCTATACAGTACAACAGCTCAGTTTAACAACAACAACAAAAAACCACACAGTATTCAATATGTATAGAAAAACAAGGCATTGAATAAGGACATTGAAGAAAACCACACAGTATTCAATATGTATAGAAAAACAGGGCATTGAATAAGGACATTGAAGAAAACCACACAGTAATCAAAACTGAGCTATATATAATTCTGCAAGAGTATCAAAACTGAATGCAAGAGTATGAATTCTGCAAGAGTATATTGTAGTGCATTTATATCAACAAGATCAAAATCATCAAGTCAAATAGCTAAAACGGGATCATATCAGCAATATCTTCAACAAAACTGAACAATATTATTAACATTGGTATATTGTAGTGCATTTAGATAGTTTAATTTGAAATAAAAAGAAAGGATCTATGTTGTCCAACTCAAAGGAAAATTTTGAAAGAATATAGGTTTACTAAGGATCAATTTCCACACATAGCATATGATAATTCTTCATACCAAACAATTATAATTCAAAGTAATCTTCACTGTTTTATACCAAACAATTATAACAATAACAATAATTAAAAAGATCAAAACTGAGCTATATATAATATACTGTAATTTTCAGAGTACAACTCAGCTACAGCACAAGAACAAAGTAATCTTCACTGTTTTATTCTAAAATCCCTTCTTGATGATCATTACGAGTGGCATAAACATCATCAACTTCATTTTCATCATTAAAAGAAGGCCTTCGTGTTGAAAAAGAAGTATTGTGATCAACGTTTAGAGTTGAATCATCATTTGTGTTTCTTTGGAGGACAACATGCCACCTATTGTTTGAGGGATCCTTTACATAAAACACTTGGATTGCTTGAGCTGCCATGATGAAAGGTTCTTCCTTATATCCTACCTTAGCCAAGTCCACCAATGTAAATCCTAATTCATCAGTTTGTACGCCATTGTTACTATTAACCCACTTACATTTGAAAATAGGAACTTTAAACTTCACATAATTGAGCTCCCATATCTCTTCTATAACACCAAAATAGGCTATGGATGCCAAGATGGGATTTTTATCCTTTGAACTAGAGAAGTGCATTGAGGAAGCCATTATCATTACCCCACTATTTTGCATGGTACTCTTATCATCCTGCGATTTTGTACAAAAAGAAATTTTATTTATATCGTATCCACCCCAACATAAGACATTAAAGCTAGGCTCATAAGCTAAAAACTTTGATGTATCCGAAGCATTATTATCATTCATAATCTTGGTTTTAAACCATTTTGAGAATGTTTTGTTATGCTCTTTCAACACCCATTTTTCTGACATTCGAGGGTTTTTGGCTTTGACAATGGTTTTATGTGTACTCAAGTATGGTTGAACCTCATCAGTGTTATTTAATATATACAAATGTGCTTTAAAAACTCCCCCTTCACCCATATGCTTAACCTTTAGATGTGTACCCTTACCGTCACATCTTCCGTCGTGACGAGACTTAGGTAATCCTACAGGTTTTGCATGTGACAAATACTCTGTACAAAACTCAATGGCTTCTTCTGTGATGTACCTTTCAACAATAGATGCCTCCGGACGATAATGATTATTCACATAGCTTTTCAATATCTTCATGTACCGTTCAAAAGGATACATCCATCTTAAATAAACAGGGCCACACACTTTAATCTCTCTAACTAGATGGACTATTAAGTGAACCATGATGTCCAAAAATGAAGGAGGAAAAAACATCTCTAACTGACACAAAATAACAATAGACTCGTTTTCCATCTCATCCAATTTATCAGGGTCAATCACTTTGTTGCATATATCATTAAAGAAAAAGCACAATCTAGTTATGGCATGTCGGACATTTTTGGGTAAGATGCCACGAATAGCCACAGGTAGTAGTTGTTGCATCAAAATGTGACAATCATGAGATTTCAAGCCAATTAGTTTGAGATCTTGTATTGACACCAGACTTATGTTTGAGGTCAAAGAATACGGACCTATTCTTCCATATATTACTATTTGTAACTTTTTTTTGTTTTTTTTCCAAAACTAACACTTATGTTCCTCACCTGGTGATAGAATTCTTCTCTAGTTAAGGCCTTCGGGGCAACTTTATACTCTTGATATCCATTAAAAGCCTTTTTTAATCTTCGATATGGGTGGTTACGTTTAAGAAATCTTCAATGTCCAAGATAAACATTCTTCTTTCCCTTCTCCAACTGATGGTAGCAAGTATCTTTTTCACATATAGGGCATTTGTAACTTTTTTCACATATATGTGACAATCATGAGATTTCAAGCCAATTAGTTTGAGATCTTGTATTGACACCAGACTTATGTTTGAGGTCAAAGAATACGGACCTCTCCTTCCATATATTACTATTTGTAACTTTTTTGTTTTTTTTTCCAAAACTAACACTTATGTTCCTCACCCGGTGATAGACTTCTTCTCTAGTTAAGGCCTTCGGGGCAACTTTATACTCTTGATATCCATAAAAAGCCTTTTTTAATCTTCGATATGGGTGGTTACGTTTAAGAAATCTTCGATGTCCAAGATAAACAGTCTTCTCTCCCTTCTCCAACTGATGGTAGCAAGTATCTTTTTCACATATAGGGCATGCTTTATGCCCCTTAACTTTGTAACCAGACAAGTTACCATAAGCTGGAAAGTCATTGATGGTGCAAAATAACATGGCACGCAATTTGAAAGTTTCATTTGAAAAACTATCAAACACATCAATTCCTTCATCCCACAACTTTCTTAAGTCATCAATTAAGGGACTTAGATAGACATCTATGTCATTTCCAGGTTGTTTTGGTCCCGAAATCATCATAGATAACATAATGTGTTTCCTCTTCATGCACAACCAAGGAGATAAGTTGTAAATAATCAATAGAACAGGCCATGAACTATGATTACTACTTAAACTGCCATATGGATTCATTCCATCTGTAGAAAGTCCAAGCCTAAGGTTTCTTGGTTCATTGCCGAAGTCAGGAAATAAGGTATCAACCTTCTTCCATTGCAAAGAATCGGCCGAATGCCGAATTTTTCCATCACAATTCCTCTCTTCTGCATGCCATCTAATATTCTTCGCATCATTTAAATTCGCAAACAATCGCTTAAACCTCGGAATAATTGGAAGGTACCATAACACCTTTGCTGGAGGACCCTTTGTGGTTACATCACAACCTTCATCATCACCTTTCTTCTTATATCGTGATGTCATACACTTGGGACACTTTTATTTCTCTTCATTATCTTTCCAGTACAATATGCAATCATTGGGGCATGCATGTATTTTCTTATACTCTATACCCATAGGACATAATATCTTTTTTGCATCATACACCCGGTCCGGCAACGTGTTTTCATCTGGAAGCATTTCCTTCAAAAACTCAATCAATTGTGTGAAGCTTTTATCGGTCCAACTATTAATTGCCTTCAAATTGAATAATCTCAGCACGGCCGACAATCGTGTGAAGTTTTTACAATTTGGATACAAAGGAACTTTGTTGTCATTGCAAAGAGTATCGTGTACGTGTGCTCGTTGAAAAGAGTCTTGTCCAATATCAAGAATCATTTCTTCTAGATAATCACTCGCCTCTATATCAAACTCTTCTCTCAGGGAGGCAATTGGTGCATCAGACAATTCACCGTGCCATATCCACTTCGTATAATTTTGACAAATCCCATTGACTATAAGATGATCCCATACGATGTTAGCATCTAAAGGTGCAATATTCACACACTTAGCACAAGGACAATGAAATCGTCCATTACTTTTGGGAAGATTAGTTTCGGCGAATGTCAAAAACTCTAACACTCCTTTTTTATACTCTTCACTTGAGCGGTTTTTTTGCATCCAACTACGATCCATAGCTATGAATAGAAGAGAAAGAATAGTGAGAGAGAGATAGATAGAGATAGAGAGAGAGAGAGAGCGCTCATATAGAGTACATTTCGCGTAACCCCCTTAAACTCTTACCTATCCTACTGCCCCACTTTCTTACCTTTGATTATAGAAACAATTTGTAGTAGTATGAATAACACACTATTGTTTGTTCCAACTTTCTTAGTTAATTCCATTATGTATTTATTCTAACTATTGTGAGAGACTCTGCTGCAATATGTAAAATCAGAGTTCTTTTTGGGTTAGTGATATGTTACATTCATTTGAATGATTGCCTATTTCATGATTAGTAGTAGTACTTATTGATAATTTGATATCCACTGCAAAAGAAAATACTTACATAGACACTAATAGCTATGGTTACATTAAACTAATTGACAAAGTCGGCGTTTTCCGTTACGTATCCCTGTCGGAGGGATAGCTACAGTCATAAATAGGAACCACCCATTTTAACACACATTGACTCAAAATATTAATAGTTGTAAGTAATAACAATAACAAGTGTTGTATATAAGAGGTAAAAGGATGCATTTACTACCTCTAAGAGCATAAATTAACTCATTATAGTCAATAAAAACATACCTGCTCAGGTGGTTGAAGAGGGTGGGGTTCGTGGTTTCTCTTGGAATTAGAAAGGTCCCTCAAATTACCCTGCAGAATTTCATTTTCAAAAATGTGACTGCTGTACTCCCAAAAACACAATTATACAACTACTGGCAGCTCTACAATTAGAATCATTTTGCTGGATAAATTTGACTATAATGCTTGCAAGAATACAGATGCACCTTCCTTGATGTGCTTGGAAATGGGAGGTAAAAAAATTTAAATAAACATTTGCTACTCATGAAGAAAATAGTTCACAAGTGTAATGAAATCAATATCAACAAAATGGACATCCCAAGATTTTGATGATCACAAACAGCAAGAGCAAACTATTACAATTCTGCGAACAAAGATGATTGAATCTAAATGTCAGTAACAAAATAAATGGTGTGCTTCAGATTCGCTTATTAACAAAATAAATAGGTTGGAGAAACTCTAATTCTACTCAGTCTCTACTCCACAAAATTGCAGGCTAAAAAGCCTCACACTCACAGTACCTAAGTGAGTAATGAGCAAGCAAAGCACGACTCAAGCCTTCAGATTCGCTTATTACCAACAGTACTAACAGAATGGCGTGCTTCATATTCACTTATTACCAACAGTACTAACAGAATGGCGTGCTTCAGATTCGCTTAAATTACCAACCGCTACTTTAACAGAGTCAAAACCAGTCCTACCTAGTCAATTCAACAGGACTAACAGAAAATCATGCTTCAGATTCGTTTAACTTACCAATACCTACTAAAACAGAATCAAAACCAGCTCTACTACGAAATCGAACAGTATCCACAGAATTAACTTAGGATATAAATATCAACCAGTATTTATTTATTCTAGACTGCTACTAAAGCAGTGTAGTCAATAGTGGCCAATAGCAGTTAAGAACAATCAAACAAAAACATACAAACCTACAAAGTTAAATCTACCTATTCAAGTAGAACAACAGAAGCCAATGCAAACTTAAGTATGAAATGAATTACCTGAGCACAGGAAAAGATGAACACGAGATAATTGTTGAAGTCTGAGAGATGGAGTATTTGTTGAATTTGGTTCCAAATCTGAGACTTATCAGCGGAAGAAGAATGAGAAATTTGAAGCATGAAGCATAAAGAACTTCATGAAAAGCATGAAGCATATTAATACTTAAATATAATCTTATTTTCTAGGTCGTCACTACTAGTAAATGCATCCTCGTACTACTTTTTAATAAAGCAAATCTGCATCAATTCTAAATGCCACTCACCAATTCAGGAAAAAAAAGACGCGTCGTTTAAAAAACACTTCATACTCCATTTTCTAAGTTAATATGTTAGGTGCCAAATTGTGTTAATATTTAGTTTAATTAGTGGCACCTTTCGACCGTTTTTATCGAGTATTCGTACTTTTCCTTGAAGTTTTAGATAATTATTTATAGTTTATAATTTTAAGCTTTCATTTTATGTTAATATGTGTTTTAGTTATGATTTTGTAGGTTTTAGCTCATTTTGGGATGTTTTGGCCTTGATTGAAGACTGCTGGGGCAGAGATGTGCGCGCGTCGCGCGGTGATATGGGCGCGTCGCACCCTGGGCAAGATATTTTGTGGAGCTTCTGGCAGAGAGTTGAGCGCGTCGCGCGTTTGGGCGGTTTAACTTTTAAGTGTATTGGCGCGAAGCGCCCTGGAGGGCGCGACGCGCCCTGGACAGAAACCAGAATTACTATATATAGCACAAATCAGATATTTCACTTCTGCTTGATCATCTTTAGAGCTCAAGGAACCCAAATCTACTGTAGCAAACTGAGAATTGAAGAATCGAAGCTTTGATCGTCGATTAATCGCCGTAGATGCTTGTTGTTCTTCATCCTTTCCTTCTTGAGCAAGCTACCATTCTCATGGATAGCTAAATCTCTTTTGTATCAAGATAAGATGTAATCTTCCTAGCCTTTTGTATGTATTTCTTGTGAATATATTATGTATGAACAAGTGATGATCAATATAGATGGTTTAGTTTGTTTATTAAAGCTTTTCTTTGGTATAAGTGTTTGAGACATCAATGTTTGTATCTAGACCTAACTTTATCATCTATCAAACTATAAGTTGCAGACATGGATTTAGCGTTTGATGTTTACTTAGTATCGGTTTTAAAACGTTATTTGTATTGTTTAAACGGTGGAGAAATCGTCGGTTAAACAATACGGTAAATCTAGCTATATCGTTGCGGACACGGACGGTATAGACGTCGATACGTAATTATATTGATCATTAACGAGTTCATATACATATATTTATAAGGAGACATACAAATTTAGGTCGATGAAATCAAATCTTGATACATTTTCTTTAACTTAGAACTTTCATCAATTTACTCTTTGCTACTAAAATTGTTGAATGATCTTTAGCAAACCCAAAACTAAAGTAACATTAATTCAAGACAAAATAGGCTATAGAACGGCGGTGATATCGCAATAATCCCTGTGGATACGATATAAACGAAATGTACACCACAATACTCTTTCAACATAATACATGCTTATAAATAAAAATAAACAAACATTTAGGAAACAAGCAACTGAGCTATCAAAGACTGAGATTTCAATCTAGTTTAAATAGCACAAGAAAATTGAAGACAGTAGTAGCACAGAGGGATGATACTTTGGGCAACAACTGGTTGGTCATTCTCCAAATTTCATAGTCCATTTTCTTCATACAGATTTTCTATTATTATATACATGCATGCGATGCTATTCTTCCGATGGAATTGAATCACAGTACATCACAATCACACAGATCTGATGAGACGCGTCTGTAGCAAAGATGACCAAAAGAACTTAGGCCTATTAGCAAAACACTATATGCCCAACAGTGGAATCTAACTTGTCTATGATGCAACATATGCACCAAAGAACTAGCCATTGTAACAAGTAAAAATCCTGTCTAACTAGCCACTTCTCAAACAAAAAATAGTAACCTATTACACGCATGGCCTTTAACCCCACTATTACACTTCTACTTTTTTTCCATTCATGGACATAGAGAGGTACAGTTTTGATAGTGATGGGTTTAATACTTAAGAAACAGATGACCTGAATATCATTCTATCAAGGAACTTACAAATGGAAAAAATTCAAAAGGGAAATCTGATTATATAGTTTCTGTCATGGCAGGGTTTAAAGAAGAGTCAAATTTCCCCTTCAATGGTTTAGCGAAATCACCCACATCACTAAGAATCAAAAACAGAAATGTGTAACAAAACAGGTCACATCTAAATATTTCAAGCACCATTGTTGATCACTGTGAAATAAACGTGGGCTAAATATTTAACACAAGACACACATAAATAGAGCATATTTCAGTATTAATATGCTTCATTATAAATATAATTACAGTTTTGAAAATAAGATTATTCTTAACAATCTACTTTGATCTAACGCCTTCTATTTTATATAATCTTCTCAACAAACGAACTGATGTAAATTAATGTATGGACTTATATTTCCTCTAACATATAATCTCCCCTTGTCAAAACTCATAGGTCATGTATTCCTCAATGAGCTCGAAACTAAATATTCATTTTCCGAAGAAAAACTAGAAGCAACAATAAGCTATTAAGTGAAAACAAAATCAACAACAACAAAGATATAGGATTGAAACAAACTCTCAAACTCATATGATGCTTCAAATGATATATAATAAATTTAGTCACAGATTCAGACCTGCCTTTCAAAACTAATCGAACGATGCTTGAGTAAACCCCTTCTGAGTCTACACTTTCTCTGCAGGTTCTTCTCTATCTCGCACCTTCTCCCTTCCAGCCTTCATATATAGTCCAAACACCAAAACAAAGAAGAATTTCAAGTAAGAACATCAAATATAGTTTTCCTAGTCATAAAAGCCAATAGAACCTGTTTGACATGCTCAATATTGAATGAACAAAGCAATGTCACAGAAAAACTATCTTAAGTATGAAGAACTATCTAATCAAGCAATGTCACAAAAAATAAAAACAAGTTCACACAAATAAAATTCATTTCAAACAAAATCAAGCAATAGGAACTAATTTGCGAGTATAAACCCTAATTCTTCAGCTACCAATGTCGCTCAAAGTATAAAACCCCTAATTCTTCCTTACCAATGTCGTCACTGTGAAATGATTTCCTCTCAGCTTCGTTTGTCGTCACTGCGAAATGGTTTCCTCTCAGTTTCAGTGAGCAAATGAGCGGTGCGGTGTTGGAGAAGAAGAGAGTGAATGAGCGAAGCCCTTTTCAGTCGTCACAGAAGCGAAGCGAAGTTGAGCGAATGAGAAAGGATTCACAGAAGCAACGCGATACACTTCCTGAAATCAAACTTCGCTGAAACTATTTTGATCGGTGAAAGCGATGAAGTTCAGAGTTGATTGAAAAATGGGTTCGGTATGCATGCGATGCGATGAAGTTTCAATGAACTAGTTGATTGAAAATGGGTTCAGTATGCATGCGATGAAAAACTATTTTGTTTTTGTATATTTTAATAAAGTATGTTATTAAAGAGTTTTAGTATTGCCACATATATTATATATAGACCCATTAATATTGCCACATAGATTATATATAGACCCATTAATATTGCCACATATATTATGTATTTTAAGTTATAAAATTAAACAATTTATTTTTATATAAATTTACACCCGTTTTTTAGTTTAAAAGGAGTAATTGAAATTTGATTATAATAGATTTTTCAATTTAAACCCGTTTTTAGGAAAAAGGGTGTATATTATAACCAGATAATGCAAAAGTGACATTTTATTTACAAAATTGCCACAAAAAATTTTCAATTACACCCGTTTTTAGTAAATCGAGTGTAAATTTTAAAATTATATTGTTTTATTTGTACTAGTGAGAGGAACTAATGATGAGTATATCATCTACATACACAAGAGTATACAATGTCACACCTTGATGAGAATGCACAAAGAGTGAAAGATCACATTTACTATGAGAAAGCCCAAATTGAAAAAGGGCTTGAGTTAACTTTTTATACCATGTTCTCGAGCTCGTTTAAGTCCATATATAGTTTTATTTAGCATGCACACAAGGGTTTTTATTGATGAAAGAAACCAAGTGGTTGAGTCATATATACTTCCTCTTGTAAAGTGCCATTTAAAAAAAGAATTATTGATGTTAAACTATATAAGCTTCCATTTGTATGTGAGAGCCAAAGTGAATATGACATGTGTTGTGGTTGGTTTTAGCACTAGAGAGAAGGTTTCATTAAAATTGAAAACATGTTGCTGGTGATAGTCTTTGGCAATCAACCTTGCTTTGAACTTGCTCCCATCAGAGTTCTCTTTTAACTTTAAAAACCCAATTACTTCCAACTGTTTTTCTATGAGGTGGCAGGTCATTAAGGATCAAAGATTGGTTTCTTAGCAAACTATCATAATTAACTTGCATAACATGTATCCAGTCAGGTTGTGACTGGGCTTGTTTGACACTGTATGGTTCGACATATGAAAGATAAGCTTTTGGTTTTGAGTTTCCAATTTTCGGACGAGTATTCATAACTAAGTTGTGATTTGAACATCTAGTTGTGTTTCTAGATATGCAAGAAAAGTCTATGACTTTTGGACAACTGATTGGACCATGACTATGTATAAATGTTGATAATGACACTTTAAGAGTCGTGTCTAGGATATCTTAGAAAATGATAAAATCACAATTATACATAGTTCACTACTACGGAAAAGGCATTTAACAATGGTTGAAAAAGAGATATAATCACGCAGGACCAGACGTTATTATGTAGCGTGTGATAGTATATCCGACACTTTCAATCACGGTCCAGTGACCATCGTAGTAAACAGGAAAATGTATTCTCTTTAACAACGGTTATTCCTAATAACCGTTGTGATATTATATGTGAATAAATGCCAATTGTATCGTACCAGCATCAACACTACATCATTTTTGAATTGTTATCAAAACTTGTATTATAAGTACATAATAAATTTGAACAGCTCGATATATGCAATCTTTCCAACTTCCAAAGAGAATAGAAAGAGTATACAATTAAAGAAATAATAATGAGCATATTTGGTTTTTAAACTTCCAAAAGAAGAAGATGAAGAATCAGAAGGAATAATATAAAAGCGGAAGAACCAAAACACAAAAGCAACTTCATTCAAAGGAATCAACATGTGTTATCTTGCTCAAGATACCAACAATGCTGAGAATCCAAATGTTGTTGTAGAAGATGCTGTGGTGCAAAATTAGCCAGAGCCTCAAGATGTTGTTGTAGATGGTGTTGTGGTGCAAAACCAACATCAGATTCAAGATGTTGCTGAAGAGGGTGTTGTGTTTAGACTAATGAGAGCTCTCATGGTGAGGAGAATAAGAATAAGAAGAAGAAGAAGAAGAAGGTTGAGGCAAATAATTAATACTTTCGATTCTGATGATGATGAGGCTGGATATGAATTGTCTAATTTTATCTCAGAGGGTTTAGATATGATTATGGTTTTTGATTATGTAATGAAAGTTAATTTATGTAGTGAAGTTTTAATCTTTCTGTTTAACTGTCTTAAGGTTATCAACTTAAACTATCAGCTTAAACTATCAACTTAAACTATCAGCTTAAACTACAAATTAGATAAACTAACAAACATATAATTGTAATTGAAAATTCAATAGTTTGCGATGAACTTACTCGTAAGAAACCGTATTTTAGTTGCATTCCTGTCAAGTTCACTGCATCTTCAACTATTATATTTTATAACAAAGTAAATTTTAAACATAAAGCGGATAAGAATCAGTGTAAAATTTTCAAATTTCAAACCCTACTTTAATTATTACATTTCATAACAAATTAAATATTAAACATGAAGGAGATTAGAAAACACAACGACTTCAATTTTCCAGAAAAACTCACTGACTTCAGTTTGTTCTTCAAATTCTTGTTCTTCTTTTTTTGAATCTTCATACATAACATTCAAATAGCCCACAACTTCCAACTCTGACTTCATATTATTCTCATCTTCATTTCCCAAAATTTCTCTCATGTCTTCATCTCATATGAACAAATTACATGTTTCATCACTCCTCCAAAATGGACGTCTCCAAAAAAGCCTTCCTTTATTATGTCTCTTCTTGCATTGTTACGAAAACATACGACTATCACAACCACTAAAATTTCTAGATCTAGATTTTACAGTGGAAGAAGACATAGTAAAACCTTTGGATGAGTTTGTCTTCAAGTGCGACATTTAAAACAAAACTGAACAACAACAATGAGTATGGGTGTTCTTGTCTTCTTCCCGACGATGTCGACGACATTGGTGTTAGGGTTTGTTTCTTTTTTCAGTGGAAAAATGGATACTTAGTGTTTAACATATATAAAGAAGCACCAGTGTGTAACAAAGGTTTTATAGAGCCGTAGTGAGTGATATACCTAATATTTTTTAATTAAATATAAATAAAATTGAATAAGCGCACATTAACGTAAAATGAATTAACTATTTGGGAACCTGAGGATCGAACCTAGGAAAACAGGGTTATATAACCACGGTTAGGTAATTAACCGTAATTATAACCATAACATATTAAGATCGTTAAATGACTTTTACCTCTGCCATATGAGCGTGTTTTGATTTACCCCCTTAAAAAAAGTTTGTTAAGCAGACCTTACCACACCCCCAAGGGTTGGCCTAGTGGTGGAGGCTTGGGTCTTGAGAGTGTGCTCCTCTCAAGGTCCTGAGTTCAAATCCTGCCAGGTCCTATCAATCCTTGCGTGGGTCAGTCCATACAGAACTTTGTTCTGGCTTTATTTCAAACTTAAACTAAACTGTTATTTTATTTTATTTTTACAATTTAGATAAATTTAGCGTATAGCGTATATGTCTTTAAGTATACCTCAAAAAATCGAAGCATAATTTTCTAGCAACATCTCCTACCATATAATTTTAAAATTCACATTTGAAATTCCTCTCCTCCATCCCAAAATAAATATAATAAAAAATATTTTTTAAATTAAATGTTGCTTTTAATTTTTATCTTTCAATTATATTATTTAATTAATATTTTAAATTTATTATTTATGTCAAATTATATTAATAATAATTAAAATACATCAATAGCTAATATAAATAATTTGATAAAATTAATATTATCAGTTTTTCATTTATCATATTTTTTAATTTGTTTGAAAGTGGGACGAAGAGAATATTGTTTTTAGAGCATCTTGCAATTTATCATATAGGACTACTTGAACTTTTTTCCCAATTAGCAGAGTAATAGAAAAATAGTTGAGTGGGGAAAAAAAATTTAATTGATTAGAAATTAGACATGTTTCCAATCAAGATTTTTTTGAATATATCTTAGGGAGTCACACCAATAGGTGAAATAAGAAAAATCTACACCTAACCAACAAAAATATGACTTAATATGCATATCCATACGCATATGATTACATTCAAAAGAATTCACAAATCATTAATAGAAAAGACACATGTTAGTCTTAGACCTTGCGAGAAATCAATTCTAAGACCTAACAATGAGGTCCAAAATCCTACAAAAATCCAAGCATATTTGATATGATTGAAACAATTATGGAAGAATTTTAGATTTTAATTCATCCTTCAATAATGTCAAACAATTTTGGGAACAACATAAAGAAAGTACACCTAAATGTACTAACATTGGGTTCAAATATAGGTATTGAATATACTAATTTTTTTCTTACTTTATTCTAAACAAAAATAAGGAGGAAATGCAAACTTGGTTTAAAAAATTTAGTTATGAGGACGAGTTTGGTTTCGGTGTGGTATTCTTACCGAAGTGAGGAAAAAGTTGATTGATACTCATGCTATCTTGAGTGCAGTTAATTTTAAGGAGAATAGGAGGATTTTTGATGAGAGCAGAGTCTTTATATATTTTTTAACACGCGTGATCGTGTTTTACAAGTAATTAGGATAAAATAAGCAAGCTGAACATATTTTAAAATTTCGCTAATGCTCTAGGCCAGGCATCTTGGTTGTGATGAATGATGGGACTTCTTCTTCTGCCCCCTCTCATTTGGTGGCTACTGCTCCGACTCCGACATCTTCTCCTATCTGATTTGAGAAGCTCAAATTCATGTGTTTGAGGTGTATCATCTTGTGGATGCTACCATCGTTTTGATAGGGAATGAGCCAACCTCACTTTCGGTTTCGTCAAAAAGGGCCCGGGAAGAGGAACATCACTCTCCTTAGACGGAGTGTTCTCCAAAACGGACTCAGGTTGCCAAAGACGATGCTTCTGGGGAGGTGAATCTCTTCATAAAGATACCAAATATTTGTTCTTCCCGATTTCCATGCACTTCCGAGGATTCTGAGACTATTATCTTGTCCTCGGATTTATCCTTCGTCCATAATCTTCCTGAGGGGGATAAGATGGAAATGGATTCTGAGCTTGCTCACAACATGTTCAAAGCTGCTTCTATTTTTCTCTTGTCTCTGCTGGACGAGATGATGTTTTGGCCCAGGGTAGTCCCTTCTAGGAGAGGGATACTTGGAAAGAGAAGGTTAAACCTATGGAGCTGAATTGCACCAACCTTTAGGAAAAATATGTATTACTCTACAAGATGAGGTTAGATCTGCAAACTATTTGCAAGAGGTTGTGAAAACATATGGCCCTCATTCTGTCATGGTGGCTCATGTGAATAAAATGAAGGGTACCCTCAAATATGCAAAGGATCAATATACAGTTGCTTGTGAATTTGTTGGGGGAGAGGGCTCGTCAGGAGGAAGAGTATCAGAAAGTTGCAGAGGCTCTAAAAGCTCTCCATGACAAGGTGGCCGGCCTGAAGTAGACGCTCCGTGATTCTCTTCAGTAGACAATGCAAGACATGATTGAAATCAACGAACAAGTTGTGGAGCATGCGAGAAGGTTCTTCCCTGGTGCAATAATTTTTGTTGAGGTGATGGACCCGTTTGTGAAGTCAAGACTTTCTATCCAATATGTTTTGATGAAGACAAAGTACACATCAAATGATCATGTCAAAAAGTATGGAAAAAGCTCCAAGTTCATTTTATCAATTCAAATGATTCAAGACTCATCATGTGTGAAAGCTAGCATCAAATAGTTCAAGACTTTTACTTTAAAAACTAGCATAGATCTTGATCGATTAAGGTACAAGCATGCAATTATATTGATAACTTAGTGCTCAAAATTCTCCAAATATTCACTTGCATGCATGGTCCAAAATGATTGCATATCAAACTGTTTATGAACTTAAAATCAAATATGTTTTCAAATTTCAGTACAGGAAATCGATTACCCTAATAGTAAAAATCAATTTTCCTTTCTTTTTTCAGCATGCATGTCATTTTCAGGAAAACAATTTTTAGGCATGGAAATCAATTACCCCATTTATGGAAATTGATTTTCCTCACGAATTTTTGAATTTTCAGTTGCAACGTTTCATGGAAATTGGTTACCCCATATTCCAAAATTGATTTCCACTTTAGGCATTTCAAATCAGTTTTGAATCTACACGTTTTAAAAAAGTCATTCCTTAAACATCGCTTCTTTTCATTGAATCACACTCATTCATGGAGGTGTTAAGGTGTCATATATATATATATATATATATATATATATATATATATATATATATATATATATATATATATATATATATATATATATATATATATATATAGGGAGCATATCAAGTGAGAGCATTTTATAATGAGAGATGAGAAGAATAAATATCAATCATTGGATTCATCAAGAAAGAGAAATTAATAGCCACATTAATGCATTAACCTTCTCTCTCTTGATAAATCCAATAGTTGATATTTATTCCTCTCATCTCTCATTTTAAAATGCTCTCACTTGATATGCTCCCTATATATATATATATATATATATATATATATATATATATATATATATATATATATATATATATATATATATATATATATATATATATATATATATATATATATATATATATATATTCCTATTTTCAGAATACAAATTTCACCTCTTCCATTGCAACTTGAAATCATATCATTATTCATTTTCAAACAAGTGTTTTGATACTTGAACTTTCATTAATATTTTTCTGCATATTATTTCATATTCAATTCAAAAAAATTCTCCATCATTCACAAAACACTTGACCACTAATATATATATATATATATATATATATATATATATATATATATATATATATATATATATTCATCAACTTTATTTACTCAGATAATTTCCAATTTTTTTTAATTCCCAGTTGTTCAGGATTGAATTGCTATTGGTTGATTGAATTGCTTGAATGGACTTAAAGATGTCATTCGGAGAGGTGATAGAGCGTTTTCGGAGATGGGCTTACAGATGCCATCTAGTAGTTGATGATGTGAGTATCAGAACGAGTCGTACTCTAGACTGTATCTAAAGACATAAACCATGATGAGTTTGTATCAGACTGTATCCAGCAGATGTGATGGGGAGTGTGAGAATAAATCTTGTATCGATTGTATTTGAAGGTGTATTGGAATGAGTATCAGAATGAATCTATATTATAGAAGATATAAAATTTAGTGAGGTGAGACAACTCAATGTTATTTTTTAATAAAACAACACAAATGGATAGTGAGATTCTCAAAAATGAACTGAAAAAGCCCTAAATAAATTTGGATGAACTATCCTATACATCGGTGATTAATTATAAAATGAACTACCAAAATTTTATAATGTTATCGAAAATTTAGTTTGCTCATTTTAATCCAATCATTCACAATGTTAGGTTTCACTAAACTACCAAAGATCTAAATTGTATAAAAAGATTAAAACATAAGAAATAACTTTTCAGATTTTCATTACCTTCTACAAATCAAAGGGATACAATATATATAGTAGGGTTTCTTAAGGGCTAATGGCCATGGGCCAGCATACAAGAAAATAAAAACTTCTACAATATTCATAAAAAAACACTAATAATTCCCTATTAATAATAGAAGTCCTTAAGTAATATTGAAGGTTTTCTTTCCCTAATGGGCGTGGGCCGCTTCTTATCACACAACCGTTTATGAGAGAATTTTAATTCCATCATTTAAGATTACTCGACTAACTTGTAGAACTAAGCAAGCACTTCATACACAATCGAAATTAATTAATATTCTAATACAAGTTTTTCAAGCTGAAATTATCTCTAGAATAAATATAGATTTGGATTTCTTCATCCGATGATTGGAGATTTAACATTAAATAATTAATGAGTTTAAATGAGAACTTTGTAAGCACTTTTCATCCAACAAAGCTATATGATGAATCTATATGATGAGAACATTTTAATATATAAAAGCTATTTACTCTTTTTAGTTTATGAAAAACAAAAATAGAAAAAGTTGAAACAAAAAATTAAGACAGAAAATCTGTTGAAAGCATATAGGCATCATTTCATAAGCCATGGTTAATTAACTATAGGAAGCCAATGGATGTGACACTAATAATTGCTTCC
Source organism: Vicia villosa (assembly GCF_029867415.1). NCBI lineage: Eukaryota > Viridiplantae > Streptophyta > Magnoliopsida > Fabales > Fabaceae > Vicia > Vicia villosa. Next base: position 178,633,739 of record NC_081183.1, read on the forward strand.
TCTCTCCTTAATATATGCAAAATCATTACTTATATAGTTATATTTGACAGAATCTGTGTGGGTCATTTTCTCCACTTCTCATGATGCTTTTGATTATTTGTTCATACAATGATATAATAATTAATTAAGTTCTCAAAGACATGATTAGACAGGAGAGAGGGGTTTTGCTTTTTTTATTATTATGTACTTAAAGCATAAATTTGTTCAAAAGTTTATTTGTGATTGGATATGTGATAATTTTTTATATCAAATTGATGCTGTACCTTGTTATCTATTTGTTTACAAGGTCGGTATCGTGATTGTATGTATGCATTGGTTGCTAAGAAATGAATATTTCCAAGTTTGGAACCAATCAGTTTCAATAGAGCATCCACAATTTACAATGATAAACTCTAAAGATGAAGTTTTAGGGGTTAAATTTGTTTTATAACTTAATTATTTCTATTCATATAAAAATCGAGAGCAAAACTCTAAACTAATTATATGAGTCGATAATCCATCAACTCATATTCCTTAAATCCATAACAAAATGCAATTAGAGAATGAAAGTTGAAGCATATTTAATTTTGTTATTTGGAATCAATAAAGTTTGTGTGTGATGTTCCGATTTAGAGTTTTTAAAGATTTTTTTTTTTGATGGGAATGAAAAGTGAATTTTGATAAACGGTGTATTGTGATCGTTCTACAAATGAGGACCATAACCCATATAAATAATTGTAAGGTGATTTTTTTAGTTTTCAATAGTCTAATTTAAATAATCAAATTAGATATTGATTTATGATATCTACACAATAACCTTAATTTTCATGGCATATATGCATTTAGATATAGACTTAATATTAATAATTAAACTACTATAGCTTTGACTAATTAAATAATGGTCCTAACCTAACACATGTAATATTATATTTAGAGAATTTCTTCACCCACCTCCCAACCTTCTTGGCCACCTTCGGTGAATTTACCACAATACCCCTTGTTTCGGAAGTTCATTTCTGAAACTGTACTTTTTTTCTTGAAAAAGGTGTTTTCGGAAATGAACTTCCGAAAACGTGTTTTTTTTAATATAAAATATTGATTTCGGAGATGCATCTCCGAAATAAAGTGACTTTTTCAGAAAATGTGGTGTTTCGGAAGTTCATCTCCGAACGCACCCCCCTGGGGAATTCGGAAATGAACTTCCGAAAATATGTCTGGACAGAATAAAATGAAAAACAACAACAATTCGCTTTATTTAATCGGGTGAAGATTACAACGATAATATTACATAAAATTAAAGTTACATATTGTTCAACACGGGTAAGTGGGGATGAGAGAGTGGTGGGGAGAAAAAAAGACTTCCAACGAAAATTAAAGTTACAATTCGCTTTATTTAATCGGGTGAAGATTACAACGATAATATTATCATCTTAGTTTTTGGAAGTGGTAACCCGGGCCGGAACATATGACGGAGGAGGTGGATGTCCGGAGGAAGAAGAACCGGAGGTACGTCCACCGCGACACAAAGGAGCCAATCAATGTAAGCTATAGTTTATCATTATCATCAGGGGACGTCATTACAAAAAATTGGGAAAAAAATCTTATTATTTTTACTCTTGATTTTTTAGAAATGACGTCCCCAGATGATAATGATAAACTATAGCTTACATTGATTGGCTCATTTGTCTCGCGGTGGACGTACCTTCGGTTCTTCTTCCTCTGGACATCCACCTCCTCCGTCATATGTTCCAGCCCCGGTTACCACTTCCAAAAACTAAGATGATAAATCCAATACAAAAACATTATTCGATACAATCCGAAATCAGAACAAAACAAGACACGTCAAACAAGACAAAAACATGTTATTCTGCCCGACGAGCGTTACAAAATACACATCAAACAAAATAAAAACACGTTATTCTTCCCGACGAGCGAACTCCTCCGAATGAAGATAATTATACCAATCCTCATCCCACTCAGTATCAGAACCATCAGCGTTGATCACGCCTGAAGGCTGCGAAGTAGAACCAGTCAAAAGCTTCTTCTTCTCCTTCTTCTCCTTCACCTCCTTCACCTCCTTCACCTCTTTCACCTCTTTCACCTCTTTCACCTCCTTCTTTGAAGAACCCTTTCTTCCCTTAGCGTCAGTCCTGCGTGCTGGTTGGTTGCCTGACATGTTCCTGTAAACAATTGAAATTGATTAATATGAGAGACAAAATAAAAAACAAAAAAATTTGAACTTCTGATACATTTCGGAAGTTCATTTCCGAAAACTGGGATGGAGGTGTTTTCGGAAATGAACTTCCGAAACACCCCTGCGATGGGATTTTCTGCAACTTCCATGGCAGACCCCTAAACCAAACTTCAAAACAAATCAAAATGCTTCTAAACAACCTAAATACTACTAACAACCTAACCATATATCATTTATACAATTAAAACCCTAAATAACATGCATTTGAATAATAGATCTAAAATTTTCAAAACTTACAAAGTGTTAGGATTGAGGGCTTTTGAATGTTGTTTAGCAGTGTGATTGGAGCCTTGATGGAGCTTTGGAATTCTGTTTGCACAAATTTTCGCCTTTGCCACTTTTTGTTTTGATTTAGGGTAAATGATTGGGGGAGGGGGAGTGTTTTGATAAATCTGCAGAAATCGCAGTATTTCGGAAGTGAACTTCCGAAATAATTGTTTCGGAAATGAACTTCCGAAGTAAGTCAATTTTTTTAAAAAAACACGCTTTCGGAAATGAACTTCCGAAGCAGGGGTAGTTTTGGTTTTTCGCAGGAGGTGACCACCCATAGGGAGGTGGGTAAAGAAATTTTCTATATTTATGACCATAAATTCTAACAATCTCCCACTGGCCACATATGTAACTTTACACATGTGTTAGACTTTATGAGTTTAAAATTTTCCATTATATTTACTTTAAACATATCCAGATAATCTCGTCCATTAGTTATGTCAGTACTTAGAACCAAAGTGATTTTTGTTATATCAAACATAACTAAAATCGATCAGTAATTACCAATAGTGACATAACAAAATGACATAAATTCATCATGAAATGTGTATCATGAAAATCACAGGAATGTGGCCAGGGCCGGCCCAAACTAATTAGGGGCCTGTTCTATTTTTAATTTATAGCAAATTGCTAATAAAATAAAATATAATTTGCTCTACTTTTTTGTTCAATTTTTTTTTATTAATATAATAGTTCTTTTTAATTTATAGACATAATGATAACAATTATAAAAATTAAATAAATAATAAATATTTAAATTTGAGTAAAGAGGTATTGAGATTAAACCGTTTAAATAAATTTTATCAAAATTATTATAACATTATAATATGACTTTACATATTATTCTAAATTAACAAATATTTAATTAATATTTATTTTACAAATTTATAGTTATTATTTTAAATAAACTAAAAATTATGAAAGAAAAAATTCATTAAACTTTTATACATATTATTATCGAAACTAATTATATATATGAAATTTGCAACACAATGCATTTTAGATTAAATGCCATTCATTGTTTTACAGTATTTTGATATAAAATAATTCATTAACAGTAACTATAATAATATATATACTATAAGTTGGAAACATTATAAAATTATATAAGACTACTGATAGACTAGTTAGTATAGGCTAAAAGCAAAGTATTATTTTTTGTAGGGTGTCGTGATAAAAGTAGCAAAAGTATATATCACCAGCTACATCCCAATTCCTATGTTATATAGATTTTTATTTTGAGGTCCACTAGACATTTGGGGCCCTGTGCTGTGGCACTGGTTGCACAGGCACAGGGCAGGGCCTGAATGTGGCGTGTATATATCGATTTTCAAGTAGTCATACTTTACATTAGTGAGATCATTCAATAACCTTGTTGTACAAAGTATAAATAGCTGAATATCAGACTTTTTAAATAAAAAAATATTCAAAATCATAGTATGCATACATAATACCAAACATAGAACACAAAATCCACAAATGAGTAACTTCTACTAAACTTAAGATTCCTCAAACTGTAAAACACCCATATGAGCAGTGTGCTCATGAAAGACCTTGGGTGGAAGATCTTTTTTAAGAGGATCTGCTATCATGGAGTTTGTGCTTAAGTGTTCTACGGAAATCTATCCACTTTGTATCTTTTTCTTAACAACTAGGAACTTGATGTCAATATATTTTGACTTAGTTAAGCTCTTACTGTTGTTGGAATATATGACGAATGATTTATTGTCACGGTATAACATAAATGATCTTTCAATTCCTTCAACAATTTGCAGCCTAATGACAAGGTTCTTCAACAAAATTCCATGGTTAGATGCCTCATAACATGCTATAAATTTCACCTCCATGGTTGATGAAGCTATAAGAGTTTGCTTGGCACTCTGCCAAGAAACTGCACCGCCAGTTAACATGTAAATATACCCTGAAGTGGATCTTTTACTATCTTGGCATCTAGTAAATGCGAGTCAGAGTACCCAATGGTCTCCAACTAGTCTAACCTCCTATATATGAGTATAAAATCTTTTGTTTCATAATTCTTTTGGCTATTTTCCAATGATCCATTCATGAATTACTCAAATATCTGCTTAACATCCCAACTACGAACGCAATATCCGGACGCGCACATACTTGGGCATAAGAGTTTGCTTGAAGCTATACGAGTTTGATGAAGCTATAAGAGTTTGCTTGGCACTCTGCCAAGAAACTGCACCGCCAGTTAACATGTAAATATACCCTGAAGTGGATCTTTTACTATCTTGGCATCTAGTAAATGCGAGTCAGAGTACCCAATGGTCTCCAACTAGTCTAACCTCCTATATATGAGTATAAAATCTTTTGTTTCATAATTCTTTTGGCTATTTTCCAATGATCCATTCATGAATTACTCAAATATCTGCTTAACATCCCAACTACGAACGTAATATCCGGACGCGCACATACTTGGGCATAAGAGTTTGCTTGAAGCTATACGAGTTTGATGAAGCTATAAGAGTTTGCTTGGCACTCTGCCAAGAAACTGCACCGCCAGTTAACATGTAAATATACCCTGAAGTGGATCTTTTACTATCTTGGCATCTAGTAAATGCGAGTCAGAGTACCTAATGGTCTCCAACTAGTCTAACCTCCTCTATATGAGTATAAAATCTTTTGTTTCATAATTCTTTTGGCTATTTTCCAATGATCCATTCATGAATTACTCAAATATCTGCTTAACATCCCAACTACGAACGCAATATCCGGACGCGCACATACTTGGGCATACATCAGACTCCTTACAGTTGACGCATAAGGAATCTTTTGCATTTCTTGAATTTCTAAATTTTCTTTTAGGCACTGACTAAGACTAACGTTGTTTCCCTCAGCAACTAGAGTATCAAAATAACACATCCTAGAGTGTCAACATATAGCATGTGTTATTTTTATCCCCTGGTTTACATTCTTGCATGTCAAACCTTTTAAACACTTTTTTGATATAGTTCCTTTATGACAATCCTAGAATACCACAAGATCAGTCTCGGTGTCTCTGAATTCCTAATACAAAGAAGGTGTCACCAAGATATTTAATTTCAAATTTTATTGATAGAAATTTCTTGGCTCTATGTATCATGCCTATATCATTTGTGGCAAGCAGTTTGTCATCAACATACAAAACCACAAAATATACTCGCTCTCACTGAATTTATGATACACACAATCTTCAACAATATTCATCTTAAAACCAAATGAGAGAATTACTTCATGAAATTTGTGGTATCACTGACGAGACGATTGCTTTAGTCAATAAATTATTTTTCAAACCATACTCTTTGAGTCTCATGACACAAAGTTTTCTGATTGCACCATATAAATTGTTTCAAATCATAATGTGTGACAAAAGCCATGATTGTCCTAAAAGAGTCTTTCAATGAAACCAGAGAGAAAGTCTCTTTAAAGTTTCCATTCTTTTCTTAATATAACCCTTAGCCATAAGACGAGCCTTATACTGTTGGATAAATAAATCCAGCGTCACCCTTAGGGATTCAAATGGACTTAACATCCCAACCCGTGGCGCCTAGAGAGAGCTTACAAACCTCACTTTAGGTGCAGCCCTTGAGGGCTCATACTATAAGGAAATAAAGTTGCGCCCTCACTAATAGCAATTTCTTTTAGTGCAGTGGTAAGCACTTGATCCTACAAGTGGTATCAGAGCATGGTCATGGGTGCGAATCCCCCCACCTGACACTGGGGGGGGGGGGAGATTGTTGGATAAATAAATCCAGCGTCACCCTTAAGGATTCGAATGAACTTAACATCCCAACCCATGGCGCCTAGAGAGAGCTTACAAACCTCGCTTTAGGTGCAGTGTAACACCCCGATATCCGCTACACGCATCAACCGTGTCGGCCAACCGATCATGTCACTAGCTTAATCAATACTCCCCTCTAGGTGCACTTACCGGCTGCCCAGGAAATATTGTTTTTGCCTCTCGCAGGAATCGAACCACGTACCTAGGGGTTAAGTACGTATTCATAGCAATTCCTGCTACCACTTGAGCTAGTAGCTCAAGTGGTAGCAGGAATTGCTATGAATACGTACTTAACCCCTAGGTACGTGGTTCGATTCCTGCGGGAGGCAAAAACAATATTTCCTGGGCAGCCGGTAAGCGGACCTAGGGGGAGTATTGATTAAGCTGGTGACATGCTCGGTTGGCCGACACGGTTGATGCGTGTAGCGGATATCGGGGTGTTACATGCAGACCCCGAGGGCTCATACTATAAGGAAATAAAGTTGCGCCCTCACTAACAGCAATTGCTTTAAGCGCAGTGGTAAGCGCTTGATCCTACATATACCTCTTCACAATACTGTTAGAATCCTGCTTGGTCTTAAAAATCCATTTGCAACCAATGAGTTTCACATCTTCTGATAACGAGACAAGTTCCCAAACCTTTTTGCCTTGCATGGCCTTATACTCATCCTTTATTGCTTCAATCCAATTTTCTGAGATGGAATCCTGCTTGGCTTAGCGGAAGTTGATTGGGTCACCTTCCATCATACCATTATTTTCCTCATGTTCTTAGAGAAAAACTATGTAATCATCCAAAATATCATTTCTCCTTTCTCTAGTGGATCTCCGCAAAGGTATTGGTTTTGTAACACTTATTATTGAGGATCTTGAGTTTGTTCTTCTTGAGGAAATTCAACAATGTCTTGTGGAGATTCCATATTTGCTTGGTCAAAAGCAACTGTATGAATTGGTTCTTGAATTGTTACTGATTCTTCCTCTAAAACAAAGTATCTAACCTTATTATTTCCCCTAAACTCAATATCATCTAAGAATGTGACTGTTCTAGTCTCAAAGATTGAGTTTAACTTGGGGTCATATAATTTGTAGCCCATAGATCTTTCAGAATAATCAAAAAAGTAGTTTTTCACTGTTCAGGAGTCTAATTTGTTTTCATTTGGCCTACAAGGATTGTCCTTATCTTGACATCCATATACGTGAAAATGTTTCAGACTAGGTTTTCGCCTAATCCAAAAATCATGAGGTGTTTTGACAACTACCTTTATTAGCACTCTATTTAGAATGTAAGTTGCAGTCTTTAGTGTCTCTCTCTAGAGTGACTTTGGCAAGGTATAATGTAAGCCCTATAATGATCCCAATGTTATTAAGTATCTTGGTTTTGATGACGATAACACTAATGCTTGTTTCAAGTTAATATTTACCAAAGTTGTCTTAGTGCTATGTGAATGAAAACTACTTGTGAGAAAAATGTTGTATTGGTGTTGTGCCAGTGTTTGTTTCAAGAGTCTGAATCTCTTTAAGGTTCATGTTAGGTTCTAGAGATAAACCAGTGAAAATTTCTATTTAGTTCTAGAACTAAACAAGGTAAAAGCTCTGTTTGGTTATTGAGATTAGTCGGTAAAATTTCTACTTGGTTTGTAAGCTCAATTAGTGGAAAAGCTCTTGTTTGATTGGGAGAATAAACTAGTATAAAATCTTTCGATTCTCTTGTAATGAAGGTTCGTGGGCATAACCTATAAAAACTCAAGTTATTATTAAAAATTTTAAGAAGATCTCTTCCGGACACAAGTAGACCAACTTTCGGCCGAACCTGTATAAATCTTAATGCCATGAGCTCTCTAACCATGAGCTCTCTATACCTTATCAATACTAACACTAATGAGTATTTTAAGTAAGAAAATTTTTAAATTAATCACGAGTTTTAAATACCACAATTTAACTCCACTTTTTTGTTTTAAGTCATTTGTTTAACAGAATCACATTTGTAGATTTGGATGAGCCCTGCTTTCTGTTTGCACAATCCCTATTACAATGCCTTAAGTTTCTTCCTACACTTTGTCTCCTTTGAAAATAAAACAAAGGTGTAGCTTTATTCACTCACACGTAGGTACTTATGCGTCCATATAGGACACAACCTTTCTTCCATCAGGATCGTTGATGTGTGTGTGTATAAAAATTAGTGGATATTTACACTATCTGGGATCTACTTTCTTGGAGGAGTAAGAAATAAACATGCATCACTTTTTAAATCGTGGAATTAGAGTTTGTGGATCTCGCTTTCGTCGGTCAAGACTTTGAATGGTTGAGGGACCTTCTGTTAGAAGTTCCATTGACTAAAGACAATGTTTCAAATGTGATGACACATAGTGATAGCCAAGCCACTTTAGTTAGAGCATTCAATGAAGTGTATAATGGAAAAGTATAAACACATATGACCTAGACATTAGTTCGTGAGAAAATTGATTAACAAAGGAATCGTTTCACTCACCTATATACGAACGAGCTATAATTTGGCAGATCCATTTACTAAGCCACTGACCAGAAACTTAGTAAAAACAACCTCGAGAGGTATAAGGTTGAAAGAATAAGAGTTCCAATAGCGGCGGAAACCTAATGTTACATTAACAAAACATTGACTTCAAGATTCAATGGGTAACAACAAGTCATTGATTTGGATGTGTGTCGAACATGTTGTGATAATGTTGACCTTAAAAATGAGGGTTGCATTTTTATTTTAAACTCTTAATGAAGTTCAAAACCGAGGGTGAGTATCTCATGCAAAAGGATATAACTTGAACTCCACCTATGTGAGTTTCGAGATGGTGTCATCTCAAAGTGAGAGTTGGAGTTGCTCTCATGAAAAATTCATGAAACATGATAGCACATGGCCATAAATAAGTGCTAAGCGAGATATGCAGAGGAAGATCCCTTAAAGAGTGTGTGTAAGGTAACACCGATCTGATCATATGAATTAATGGTTTTAAAGCTTTGCTACCTAACATTCCGATTAAACTTTGTGTTGTCCTCACTAAGGTTAATTTTTAAATTGAAAGACACCTAACTCTACTAACACTCTTTATATCTCATTTTCTGAAAATAAAGTATAAAGAGTGTTAGTACAGTTAGGTATCCTTCGATTTAAACTTAAGTTCTATGTGTTTTAGATGAAGTGAGATATGAAATTATAAGTAATTTAAAGTAGTATAGTATGAATAACAATGAGTATCTTAGTTATGTTTACTTCTCTCAAATCTTCACTTGAATTTCTTTGCTAAACCTTCTTCATCAAGCCTCATCATTGATATGCATGACACTTTTGATTCTTTTCTTCTTTAATAATCTTTGTATTCATAAAAAAACTAGATATAAGATGTATTCTTCACCAAAATCTTAAAAGAATTACACAAAAAAAATATTAAGGAACATAAAAAACCGCCTTCAACAAGACCGAACGAAGGCAATAAAAACATCCTCGTTAAGAGTAAGTTCAAAATACTCAATTTGTTATTGATTCAAACAGAGAATTAAGTTCTTCACTCATTTAAAAAAAAAAAAGACAGTAGCAAAATCTTATTAAGATGTTGTTTTAAAGAATTGAATATATCTTTTTTTTTTTTAAGTCTTTCACATTTACGGATGTTCTTGAAAAATTTACAATGATTAAGACTAAACAACAATATCTTTGTTAAGATTAATATAATATTTAAATTAAATAAAATTTGTTTTAAAAATAATTTTTTAACATAAAGTGACACTTTATAAATTAAAAAAAATGGTGTGCGAGGCCACATTATTATGTACTTAATTAATTCTATCTCACTCCCCATTTACTAGTTGACCTCAAGTTAATTTCAATAATGAAGTTTCCGTATATTTCCATCTTTTATCTCACTCATGAGTGTCAACACCAATTTCCAAACTTTATTCTAGCATATGCCCTAATACTTTTCCCTAGTTCTTTTGAAGTACTTCATCTTATAATAGAGACAACTTTTCTACCCATCATTAAAAATTAAGTAGTATACTTTCGATCGATCAGAAGATCTCATTTAATTTTAACATATTTGATTAATTATAAAATAGTACAATAAAAAATGCCAAAGAGAATATATCTTTACTTTGCGGTTTGCACTTGTATCAACCCATGCTGCATTACCCAAAACCCATCACAATCTCCTTCACCAAGCTGATTAGTACATATCTTGTATACCTTGACAATTCTGAAAAAAAATAAAATCTATGTCAGTATTCATATCCGAAATCGACACCAACATATATAATTACTTTTAATTTTGTTTTTGTGCTAATTATATCTTTGCTTTATCGGTTGTTTATATTTATATTAACTAAGAGATAACTAAATGAGTTGTATACGCAAGTAATGGAGAAGTAAATGGGATAAGTAACTCAGGTTATCCCTTTTTTTATTATGGTTATGCTGCAAATAAATCACAGTTACATGGTAATCCAAACGTGGGATTGTTCTTCTTGAAAAAGGACTTGCATCATGGTACAAAATTCAACATGCAATTCACAAAGATCTCAATATATGGAGCAGCATTCTTGTCTCATGAAGCTGCTAGTTCCATACCCTTTTCATCAAACAACATGGGAAACATCCTTAACCTCTTTTCCATCAAGCAAGGACCATACGACTCCGAATTTGTGAAAAACACCATTAATGTATGTGAAATGCCTGCCATCAAAGGCGAGGAAAAGCTTTGTGTAACATCATTGGAATCTATGGCTGATAAAAGTTCGGATAATTTATTCTATAACGCATATTTTCTCCCTGCATAGCATAGAGCATACGTATTTACTATAGGAATTGGGATTCCTCACTATTACATTACCTTTCTAGACATAAGAAATGGTCATCTCTTGTTTCAGATTGCAATTTGAATTTTTTTTTTCTAGTTCCATATTGTAAGTATACAGCCTGAACTTCCTTCAGAAGTCTTGCTTGCAAATCCAAATTCATCAGATCCCAATATACATTCACATAGTCTTTAATCCACGACAAATAATTTGGTTTCATGGATACATAGAAAGTCAAGATTTATTTTCTCTATTAATTAGGATACTTCTTTCCTTTTTGTTATTCCACCAAGCCCTCTAACATTATAACTAGATAGACTCCATACGCCAATCTCGCTTACTGACCTTTTGAACATAACATTGACCAAAAATCCCATATTACTTGCTCAATTACTTTGTCCTCATTATGCAATTACTGACCTTTTTTTTTTTATAAAATCTTCTCCTTTCTTACCATGTCTCGAGACTCATCATTACGCGCCATTAAAATTATGAAATCATTTTTCAAAGCGAAATCACTTTTCGAGAGGTACACATAACACATCTATTTCGTCTTCTATTTCATCTTCATCTTTGAGCACTGCTTCCCAGAGATACTGATCTTCAAACCACACTTTTCAATATGATCTTTCGACTTCATCCGCGCCGTCTTTGTTTTTGCCATTGATTATGGGATTATCAATATGAACAGAATAAGTCTTCTTTCATTAATTTGATATTGAAGATTCTTCCTTTAATTTTCGTTTTAATCACCTTGTTAACACATTCAATGGTAGATGTTTTTAGTAAAACTCTAACACTCTCCAACCTTTTCTTGTTTTTAGATGCAAAATCGATGTTTATCAAAGTCCCACAAGTAATGCATACTACAGTGTTATATTTGTAATGGAAAGAACTTTGCAGCCCCTTAAGGGGCGACCGCCATATGTTGCCTTCCATAAGGAATTTCCTCACCCCAAGTACCTTTCACTCGTCCAGTTATGTGAAACATGGGAAAAATATGTTTCTTGGGTAAGGGTCAATAGTTGATCCACCCTACAGGGCCTCTGGCCATTGCAAGAAAACTCTAATTGTTATGAACTTATTAAAGTCTCTAAGTATCCCCTACTCGTGTAGGGATACCGCACACACATTTATTCTGAAACATAGTCAACGACGATTAATCCAAATTATACAACCATGACACACATATTTAATTTTTCTTGTTATTTAATTTATTATGTGTTTTAATTGAATTAATACACAAATTACATAAATTATACAACTATCTGATACAAGGATTCGTAAGCAGCTCTAATACCTCTGAAGGGAAATCACGATACAAGGCGTAGTGAAAAACAAAAATTTTCCTTTAGTTGATCCTTACGAATGAGCATAAAAATATTGGATTTTGAGAGCATTCTCGTGTTAAGAGAAGAATTTTTTTATAGGTGGGGCCTAATTGTAAATTTTCCAAAGATTAGATTTTTCTCTTGAGTAAATCATTCTTCCTTAGAAAGTGATTGTTTTGGTTGGGAGTTAATTATTTGTTTTGGTATGGGGCCTAATTAGATTTTTCTATATTTGTTCTAGGGGGATTACTATAATTATTTGTTTGGTTTGTGAGATACGCCATTGTAAAAAATCTCTCTTTTGATTTTGTGAAGAATAACCAGTGAAAAATCTTCACAATGGGTCTCGAGCTTAGCCAGGTCAAAAGCTTTATTAGTTCGAGATCAACCTGGTGTAAAATCTCACTAGGTTTTTGAGTTCAACTCTATTCAAAGCTTAGTAGGTTCGAGATCAGCTCGATAAAAATCTCGATTTGATTCATGGTTATCCCGTATAAAACCTCAGTTCGGTTCAGAGGATAGCCAACTCAAATTTCAAACTTGGTTAGAGATTAGCCTGTGCGAAATCTCCCTTTGAATTAGAGACTAATCGCTCAAAGCTTTGTTCGTTGTTTGGTTTGGAGACTAACCGCTTCAAGCCTTAATTTATTATTTGGTTAGAAGTTAGAATGAAACATCATTTATATGTATAAGGGGATTTATGGTATTAACCTTCGAAAAGTTCTCGAGCAATAACGGATACTCTCAAGATCAATTCTCAGGGAGAGAAGTAAACCTGATTGAAACCAACACTATAACCCTTGATGATGTCCATACTCTCCCTCTCTTCTCGAGAAAGATATGACAGACTAAAAGTAAGATCCAACTTCCCTTGACCATAGATGTCATGACTCTATTATCTAGAAAATTTAGGATCATATACAACATTGGGAGACCTCTCTCCAATGTCACGTAGATTGGATAGGGAATCAATTATAACATGATTTACCACCCTAAAATGAAGTTTAAAATCCTTCAAGAAATCAATAAATGGCTTGAATATTCCCAAAGACTATTTCAAATGTACCAAACGAAAAGGAAAAGAAAATACCTCCCAACAAACATGAAATACGTGAAAGAAAATCTTAACAAAAGCATCCAAATATCCACACACCTATTTAAAAAATCTAAATACATTTATTTTCTTTCTTCAATCAATTACTAATTTAAGTGTTTAGAGTGTTTTTTTTTTAAAATAGTACCCATTTTTTCTTCTTTCTCGATGTCTAACCTAACCGGAAAAAAAAAACAATCGGCCAGAAAACTCATTCGACATACTAATTTTATTTAGATTTCTATAATGTTGGAATATTTTGAGCTAGAAATATACTTATTTTACAAAATTTAAAGACCACCATATTGTCCCCCAAACATAAATAACCTAAGACCATCTCCAATGGTGCAACCCATTTTTGAGTTTTTTATGGGTCCCACCAGCCATATCATCTCAAAGTAATTTATTTAATATTTATTTTATTGGTGTAATTCATATGGGTCCCACAACTTTAACTTATAAATTAATTTGATTGGGTACCACAATTTTTTAGTAGTTGCATTGCAATGCAACTCTACTATGACATGGCAAATTGATTCAATATTTTATTATTGGGGACAACTTCTCTACCCATCACAAAAAGTTGGGTAGTGTACATTCCACCAATCATATGATGCCATTTAATTTTGACATAATTAATTATTTATTAAATATTACAATTGATTGTTGTTTTCAAGGCATTTTACACAAGAGGTAACCTTACCCAACTTTTTAAGTTGGGTAGATAAGAATTCACCTTTATTATTATATTAATGTCTAGTTGGAGAACTCATTGAAAAGTACTACCATTGGAGATGCCCATTAATGTCTAGTTAGAGAACTCATGAATCAAATGACCATATATATGCCCATTTATTATTCTTAAAATTAACTCCACCCATTATCATTAGTTTTCCCTTATATTATATGATTTTTGATTAACAACAATACTTATTTTACATAATTTGCTCGAACTGTTCCCACAAAACAATTGAGATTATGAATAAGTTATGTACTACCAGTTTCCTGCTGTGAAAATGACTAGCAACTGTCATTATGCCTCAAATAAATTGAGTAGTTGATTGTTATTAGATGCAACATGAAAAAAGAAAAGTCAACAATTTACTCTATCCTTTTATAACCTTGAGAGTAGTGTCACTTTGTACGTGTATATGTAAAGCCACGTGTCTACATATACATTTATTTGTCTGTATATGCATTTGATCATTCATTCATAAGCCCCATGCTCCTAAGAAAAAATCTAAGAAAAATTGCTTTCACAAACAGCAACTGTCAAAATACTAATGGCATTTAATGTGGGCATACCACCAGCAGTTGAAGTTATTAAATGTGTGCCTAAATTGGTGGTAAGTTGCAATCCAACCATACAACCGACCTTATTATCTTGAAACTATTTGGCCTCCATTCTTAAACTTGGGCCATCTATAAAAATGTGTGAGACCATCTAGGTATCATCATTCTATCTTGCATTCAGTTCATCTACTTCTCAATCTAGCTCTACTTTCACTTACAATTTCATTGGAGCTTTAAGATCATTTCCACCATGGAGTTTCCTCATTTGTCCATCTTTATAGCACTCAGTGTAAGCAACACTTTCCCAACTATCTTATAGCATCTGCTTAATATTTTTCTCACTTTATTTTTTAACTTTTAGTTCTTTTTATTATTTCATTTTCATCTCATAAACCCTAATATATGATGTGTATATATACATATGTTGTATTGCAGCTTACACTTGTTGTATCAACCAATGCTGTATTACCTCCTCAATTGTACTGGAAGTCCAAACTTCCCACTACTCAAATGCCAAAAGCCATCACAGATCTCCTCAACCCAACTGGTTAGTATAATTTTTTTTTTTTTTTATATAACACGAGTTCGAATCTTGACTGAAAAAATCGTTATCGAACTTTATTAATTATCTGATATGGCCTGTGAATATTATGATGAATCTACACACTCACTATATATGAATATGCAGATTGGACAGAAGAGAAAGGCACATCAGTAGCTGTAGGAAAAGGTGGTGTCAATGTTGATGCAGCAAAACCAAAACCAGGAGGTACCGCGGTTAACGTAGGGAAAGGTGGAGTCCATGTTAATACAGGAAAAGGAAAACCTTCAGGTGGAACAGCGGTTAACGTTGGAAAAGGTGGTGTCAATGTTAACACGGGAAAAGGAAGAGGAAAACCAGTTCATGTTTCAGTTGGAAAACGTTCTCCATTTTTATACAATTATGCTGCAACAGCAACACAGTTAAATGATAAACCAAATGTAGCACTTTTCTTCTTAGAAAAGAGTTTGCACTATGGAACAAAGTTGAACTTGCAATTCACGAAAACAACCTCAAACAACGAAGCAAAGTTCTTAACTAAAGAAGTATCTGATTCCATCCCCTTTTCATCAAACCAAGTGGAAAGCATCCTTAATAAGTTCTCCATCAAGAAAGGCTCAGAGGAAGCTGAAACTGTGAAGAACACGATAAGCGAGTGCGAAGAAAACAGCATCAGAGGAGAAGAAAAGCTTTGTGTAAAATCATTGGAATCTATGGTTGATTTCACTACTTCGAAACTTGGAAACAATGTTGAAGCTGTTTCAACAGAAGTGAAAAAAGAAAGTAGTGAGTTACAGCAATATGTAATAGCTAAAGGAGTGAAGAGATTGGGAGAGAAGAACCAAGCTGTTGTGTGCCACAAAGAGAATTATCCATATGCAGTTTTTTACTGTCATAAAACAGACACAACAAAAGTTTATTCAGTGCCATTGGAAGGTGTTGATGGAAATAGAGTTAATGCTATTGCTGTTTGTCACACTGATACCTCACAGTGGAATCCTAAACATTTGGCATTTCAAGTGCTTAATGTTCAACCTGGAACTGTTCCTGTTTGTCACTTCCTTCCACAGGATCATGTTGTTTGGGTTTCCAAGTGATTATAAGACAAACAGTTTCATCACTTAATATCCATATAGGGTTATCTTTGAATAATGAATTACACAATATAGCAGCTACTTTAAAGTTTAAATTATGAGAGATGTATTATACAAGCAGTGTTTAATTATGTTATATGGTAACAAGTTTGTGTATGTCCATGTTTGTGCTTATTATGCTTAGCACTATGTATGCTCTAAATGGAATACAATATGCAATGAAGAGGCTTCTCTCATTTGCTTTAATTTGATGAAACCTTGTTGATTATGTTTTTTTTTATTTTATTTTTTTTTATGTTATTATATTTAAAAAAAAAAACACACACTTTTATATATATATATATATATATATATATATATATATATATATATATATATATATATATATATATATATATATATATATATATATATATATATATATTCAACCGTCAGATTTAATAAACGTTTAAGATTTAAAAGTTTTAAACAAAGAACACCTTACTCAAAGGAGATTATTAATATTTATATTTATTATTCATTATAAATACTTCAATTATATTTATTTTTATTTAAAATAAATATTATCTAAACTATAAATATTTTTCTAAACTAAAAGAATAAATTTAAAATAAACTTCTGAAAAATAATATTAAGTTTAAAATAATTATAAGTATAAATTATTTACTCATCTTCCTAATATTAAAAGTATTTTTTTATAAAATCATGTCATATAGTTTTAAAAAAAATCAATCTTAGAAAAATTAAATTATGATTCAAAGAGTGATGTTTTTTTTTTTTAAAAAAGATATAACTTAATTTTATTTTAAAAATATCACTCTTTAATTTTTTTTCATCACTCTTTAAATCATAATTTAATTAAGTAAACAATTTTAGCATTGTATCTCGTATTTAATAGAATCAAATTTTTTTACAATTTATTTTGATAAATGACTTTTCCTAACATACTATTTACACTAAATAAAACTCACAATATATTAATAACAATTTACTTATTGCTATAAATTATTATTAAAGTATTAACAATATTATTTTATTTTAAAATTAAGTCTAGAATAATTTATTTATGAAAATAAATTCTAAAAAAATATGATTCTATAAAATATGAGATACAAAGATAAAATAGTTTTTTAATTAAATTAATCTTTTAAGATTGATTTGTTTTTAAACTATATGACATAATTTTATATAAAAATAATTTTAATACTAGGAAGATGAGTAAAGAATTTGTGTTTTTGATTATTTTGTAACTAATATTATTTATAAGAAGTTTAATTTTGAAATTTTTTTTTTACTTTTAAAAAATATGTATACTTTAAATAAAAATGCACTTCAAGTATATTTTATGATAATATCCTAAATAAATATTAAGTATATTTATAACGAATAATAATTACAATAAAATTATTAAGAATATTTCTTTTGAATTTATTTTTACAATTAATTTGGATAAATAACTTTTCTAAACATACTATTAAAACTAAATAAAACTTACAATATATTAACAACAATTTAATTATTGCAATAAATTGTTATTAAATATTAAAAAATCTATTTGGTTTTAAAATTAAGTCTTTAATAATTTATTTAAGAAAATAAGTTCTAAAAATAATATGATTCTATAAAATACGACATATACAATGTTAAAATAGTTTTTAAGTTAAATTATTTTTCTAAGATTGGTTTTTTTTTTAAACTGACACAATTTTATATAAAAACCATTTTAGTACTAGGAAGATGAGTAAAGAATTTGTGTTTTTTATTAATTTGAAACTAATATTATTTTTCAGAAAATTTATTTTGAATTTTTGCTTTTAGTTTTAAAAAATATTTATAGTTTAAATAAAAAAAAAATTACATATGAAGTATATTTTTGGTAAGAATCTCTTTTTGTAGAATTTTTAAATAATAAGTGTATCAGAAAATGATTGAGTTAGGCATTCTTTATATAAAAATTTTAAATTTTAAACGTTTATTAAATCTGACGGTTAATAATAATAGTTCTCGTTTCTCACAAAAATATCAGTTCTCACCGGATACGCTCCCATATATATATATATATATATATATATATATATATATATATATATATATATATATATATATATATATATATATATATATATATATATATATATATATATTTGTCATTCTTTATACATAAAAATATACTATTTTTATTATCGTTTGATGAGTGCTATTAACGATTGAGATTTAGTGCAAGACTTTAAGACTTATACCTGATGTCAATTGATTCTGACTCTCTCTCTCTCTCTCTCTCTCTCTCTATGTATATATATATATATATATATATATATATATTCAAATCATGTTGAAGCCCAATCAAGATCATCCAACGTATATAGTCAGCACACGTGACATTTAAGGTATACTTTTATGATCTTCACTTTTCAATCTATTCATCTTGTACTTTGTAACAGACTTGGACGTTGGAGTGTTAACCTTACTTGTCCAGTCCGCACCATCGTTCCAGAGATCTACATCACCCATTATAATGTCTTACATCGCCAATTAACACCAATTCTATTTCCGTAACGAAATAGACTCAATTACTAACTTGAGAGTTGAAATGCTAATTAAGCTTGTAGGTTCACACCCACGTTCAACCTATCCGGAGACTTACACCCCAACAACAGGAGTTCACGACCCCAATTTACTTTTCACCCTGATTCTTATATGGAACAATGTCTCGTTTATTAAATAGGGGCCGACCTTTGAAACACATGGCCTTATGTGCAAAAGAGGTGGTCTATTGACACACGTGCAATTGTAGGTGTCGTGGCGGAAAAATTGAGATTAAGTTATTAAGTAACTTAACTTGCAAAGCAAGAGTCACCATCAAACTTTTTCTTTGTAAATTAAAAGGCACAAGGTGGCATGGATGTAGTAAAAGGTCTCTTCGAGAGGAACAAAGCTCGGTTGAGAGCCAGTGTGGCTGCTACTTCTTCTTTTGCTCTTACTTAACATGGGTGTTGTACGTGGGACGATGGGGATCTACTTGCAACTCAATCTTCATTGGCCTTGTTTGGAAAAGACACAACTTCCTCCACCGAGCCAGATAAGGGACGGAAGACCGAATTTTAGCCTTTGTAAATAACACCAAAAGAGGTCAAGAGTTGGATTCCTTCCAGGATAAAAACTCAGGAAAAATGTTTAGTTGTCTAATCATTCCCTGTCGGGCCTGCTTTACTCGACATAGAAGTTTCGTCTGCCCTCTTTAAAATACCCGTTGTTTTTCAAACCAATGTATCTTTTACCTCGTAGGTAGCACAAGCTTGTATACCTGTGAAGAATCTTGCTTACCTTGGGAATATTCCCGGTGTGAAGAGGATGGAGTTAGTCTCGGAGGTTACCTTCTATATGTTACGTAGTTCCTCTCTGATGTCTATGGCGGTCATGGGTCAGGGAGTAGTTTTGGCCAGATAAAATCCTTCCAAGGAAAGAGATATATAGAAGGGTAAGTATGACGTGGTCGTCCATGATCGGACCTAACTCCAAGAGAAGTTGTCTATCCTCTAAAAATAGATGGCTAATATTTTGACCTTTAGAAGGAGGTGAATACTCACGGCACTTCTTATTCTCTGTCATTCTTTGAGGCTAAATAAGAGGCTCTCTAAGAGACAAAGACTTCTTTAATGAATTTTACCTCTTGGGTGACTATGTTTGGATATGCCCTTCAAAATGAGAATGATTCATAGGTTAAAGAGCGTGAGCCTCACAAGGAGAAATTGAAGATGCTCGAGAGGAGGCTTGATGCCCCTCAAGTTTATAAATATAGACTCCCTTTCTCATTTTAAATCATCCAGAATACAAAATTGTGTTTTGACACCCACTCTCTCTATCTCTAAATTTTATTTTAACTTTCTCTCACTAGTTCTTATAGTCATATGCTTTTGTAAGGAAAGTATAACTTATGAATGAGGTCATCATTTTAATTATGAAAGAGTAGAACTGTATAAATTCACCAAGGTAACTATGTTTGTAAACCTTGGTTGAATATTGTCCAAATAGAGATTATATATGTAGTTGTAAGTTAAACACGTTTAAAGCTTATTGTCGTGGATTGTGTGATCACTTCATATATATATATATATATATATATATATATATATATATATATATAGGTTGAGGATTATCTAGTTTTGACAATCTTTCCTTGGTTCTTGATTGGTTGGATATTATTTGATATTAAAAATTTTCTAGGTTTGAGATCAGTCGGGTTAAAATCGCAAAGGTTATTGGTTATATCATGTTAAACCAAAATTGAACTTAGATATTCGAAACTTCAAAACTAATCGCTACAAGATCCGTTTTCGTGGAGATAAGACTAATTGCTTCAATCTACAGTTGGGAAGGAAGCTTGGCCACTTCATTTTCAACAAGTTATTAGAGAAAAGTCGATAACACCCATATCATTTGCCTTATGATATTTTGGTTGTAGGACAACCACAATTTTCTTGTATAAGGGGGCTCGTGAGTCTTTCCTACTAAAAGCTCTCCAGTATTATTGGAAACTCTTAAGACCAAGTATTGGGGAGAGGAGTAGGTCCTTTTTATTTTTGACTGAACCTCTATAACTCTCTGTGTTCTCTTTCTTCCTTTACCTTTTTAAGTTCTCCACTTTAAATATTTATTTTCCGCTACTCACAATTAGAAAGTGTTTTCAAACTCTAATTAAATATGCCAAAAGTTTTTAAAACCATATTTTTCCAAATCACATAATGCAACCCCTCTTGTGTGTGAAGTCTCAAGTTCAACATTTGTATGTGAGTGTGTGTGTGTGATGTAGGAGTGGTTGTAAGTATGATGCTTTCCACCATGGTCGAGCGACCGTGATTATAAACTAGGTAGTGTGCTACATATCACAACGGTTATTTTAAATAACCGGTATGATATTCTTAGTGATACCTAACCAACGCATACCATTTAACAACAGTTGTGCTAAACAGCCGTTAAGATATACACACTGAGTTTATTATAAATTATGTGGAATTCTTATTTCGTTAATGCTCATTAAACATATAACATTTCAATCTGACCTAGAACATTATAATATGACAAATTAAATTATATTAAAAAAACAAGTTACACCGATCAATGTTAGACAATATTTCTTCAGCCCATTATCCATATTTTTCTCTTTAACGTTTATATTTTGTTTCATTGCTCCTACTAGTTCTTCAACTTCCCCTTCTTAACCTCTGATTCATTTTGCAACCTATTATTTACTTATAAAATAAAATTAATGGTGAAGGAAGGGGAGGTTGAAGAACTACAAACATTAAACAAAATTCTAACTCTTAAAGAGAGAAATGCAGACAATAGACTAAAGAAATCTTGTATAACATTGATCAATTTAATTTGTTTTATAATATAACTTAATATCTCATATTATAATTTTGTAATTCAATTTAAAAAGTTTTATATTCGGTAAGAGGTTTAAAAAACGCTCAAATCACATAAGATATAATAAACTTATCTATTAAACAAAACCTTAACAACAACATAGAAGATACAACAAACAACTCTTAATAACAACAAAATCATCAACAACATACTATAATCTACATACAACATACAACATTTATTACCAACAAAAAATAACTTTTATCAACCATAACAACAATATATTAACTCATAAAATATTTCACAAAACGTATCAGTCCCATAATGGCATCCACGATAAAAAGAGTATGAAGCTGAAGTGAGAGCAACAAAGTTGTGTTAAATTTGAATGCATGTCATTTTGGGTCTTCCACACAAGTTTGCAGCGTTCACTTTACCTTCATCCTTGTTAAATTTTTTTTCTTCATATATAGCAACAAGTCAAAACTAGCAGAAAGTTCACTCATGTTAAGTTATACACATTATATTATCCTACAAACATTGTGCAAGTAACAAAGCATCAAAGTAAAATCCAGAGGTCTCGAATGAAGGTCTCAAAGTCCTAAGTCTAGAGGTCCAAATACTCCAAGCATATGATAGTAACCATAGTCTAGAAGAAGAGCCTCAAGTCTTTTAGGATTTAAGTTCATTATTAATGTCTTAAAACACAAATAAAAAGAAGGAGTCCAAATGGTCAAAAAGAAAAAGAGCATAAGCATAAACATGATGATGAATGAGGTATTATAAAATTAAAGCACAAAATAGTAAAAGAGGCATAAAAGAAAGTTAGAAGTTAGTAATTAGTGTTTAGTGTTAATTGCCAAAATTAATGATCAATAATGATTGAATAATGAACTTGGGTCAAAGTTGATGAAATAATGAACTTAGGTCAAAGATATTGAACCAATTGTCAAATAATCAATCATCGTTGGGCTTATAAACATAAGTTTAGGCCACAAATGATAATTTTCCAATACGGGAAAAATTTAGCGTCATGTTAAGCAATCACCAAGTAACTTATATGTTTAAGAACAAGAGAAATGATTTATGGGATCATTCTCCAAAGACTTGCAACACACGTAAAATAACAATTAAAAACAAGATTGAGATTGAGATGAAGAGGGAGGTGTCATACCCCAATTTTTGACCCTAAGATCATACATCATTTGCATTTCAATCATCAATCAAGATCACAACCTTGAGGTATCATTTTTCCTTTGAGGGGAACCATCGA
This sequence comes from Vicia villosa, assembly GCF_029867415.1. Classification (NCBI taxonomy): domain Eukaryota; kingdom Viridiplantae; phylum Streptophyta; class Magnoliopsida; order Fabales; family Fabaceae; genus Vicia; species Vicia villosa. The sequence continues at coordinate 178,656,833 of NC_081183.1, forward strand.
GCATTTCTAGCTTTTTATTTGTTTTATACTAACCCAAATACCAAAAACATTGCTTTATTTCTTTGTAGGCTCTTGTTTTGTAGGTACCAAGCCAAGACATGCAATAAACAAGGCATTTTTCATGTTTTGGACTGATGAAATCGATTTCCCTACTGGGTAAATCGATTTCCCTGCAGCAATCTTCAACAAAATCACATTCTGGACAGTATGAAATCGATTTCCCTCCTGGGTAAATCGATTTCCCTAGTGTATTTTGCGCCAAATTCTCTTCTGGAACAGAGTGAAATCGATTTCACTCCTGGGGAAATCGATTTCCTTAAGGCAAAATTCAAAAATATAAGGAGGGAAGCTTGACATCATTTTGGCACCTTTTTCTTTGATTATTTTTGATCATTTTACCAATTTTCCACCTCATCAAAATTAATCTCTTCATTAAACCCACTTAAACCCCATTTTACCACTTTTTACCATTTAATTGCCACTTTAATCACCAATTAAACACAAGCTAATTTCCAAATGCAAAAAGACCAAACTACCACTACTCTTGCTCTCATCCTATAAATAGAGCCCACTACTCTCTCATTTCTCAAGCTTTTGAGAGCCAAAAAACCCCTTGCAATTTCTCTCCTCATCCCTACCAAATTCACCAAAGCTCTTTGTTCTTTCATAAAGTTTGTGAGTCACATCTTGAACCTCACAAACTTTGAGCTAAACCACCATCTATTTCACTCTTTTTTCTTCAATTGTTGAGAGATCAAGATTTGTGTTGGTGATTCTTGAAGTAGATCTAAGTTTTGTTCAAGAGTTGGTAATTTTCTTCATCCTTTTTGTATATCATGATGTAGATCTTTGTTGCTTGTGTGTGATGCATCTTTGATGCTATATTGGTGCTATTTGATGGTGATTTGATGGAAAATTCGTGCTCCAATTGATATGTGATCATAAGGTGTTTGTATGTTTGCTTAAGTCAAGTTTTATGCCTTTAAATGTTGTTTTTGCTGAAATTTGCACTGGTCAAATCGATTTCCTTAAGGCTCAAATCGATTTCATGCTGTACGTAACTTGTTTTTTTTGAAAACTGCCTTATGGAAATCGATTTCCCTCTGCATGAAATCGATTTCCTGCTGGCAGAATGTGGTTTTTTGCCTTTTTTATGCTTGTTTTGGTTTCCTACTTCCTCCACTTCATTAATATCATTGGATCTAGGATGTTGATAGGTTTGAAATGACCTAATCCATAATATTAGATGAATGATATTAATGATAGTGTGAGTTGATTATCTTTTGTGTTTTCATTCTTAGTTTCATCTTATCTTTCTTTTGATCGATGAAAGTCTTAACATCTTGAGAATTCTATGGATTCTTGATAAAGACTAGATCAATTTGTTTTCCTTATTATCTTTTCATCTTATTTGCTTTTGATCGATGAAAGTCTTAACATCTTGAGAATTCTATGGATTCTTGATAAAGACTAGATCAATTTGTTTCTATTCTTATCTTTTTCATCTTGTTTTCTTTGATCGATGAAAGTCTTAACATCTTGAGAATTCTATGGATTCTTGATGAAGACTAGATCAATTTGTTTTCCTTATTATCTTTTCATCATATTTGCTTTTGATCGATGAAAGTCTTAATATCTTGAGAATTCTATGGATTCTTGATAAAGGCTAGATCATTTCTTCTTCTCCTTCTTATTTCTTTGATTGATGATCTTGATACATGGAGAGTTCTCCTACATTTGTCCCGACTCGATAAAAGATCAAACATGGAAGAGAATTGTATGCGGTTGATTTAAGACTTGTGGAGGTTTTTATCGTGTAGTCGCTATGATTTTATCAAGCTTCTGATAAGCCCCATTGACTTTAAATCCGAGTACATCATTCACTCACCATAGATCTTCCTACTAACTTTGATAACATACTTGACAAGTTTCAAGATGGTTATCTTTAACATTTAACAACTAACTTTAATTTCCGCACCTTTACTATACCGCTCTTTATATTACCGCTCTTTATATTTCTCGCCTTATCGCTTTACTTTATCATTTCATCATATTTACTTTCCGCCATTTTCTCTTTGTCCATTTGGACGTTTATAATTCCGCTATTTTCTCTTTGTCCACTTGGACATATGTTTATGTTTCCGTTATTTTTCTTTTGTCCACTTGGACCATACTTTACTCTTTCGCTAAAACACTAATAAATAACCAAAATCTAAAAAACACATAAGGCTCTCTTTGGACTATCGGTTACTATCCCTAGCGCTTTGGAGATTCGGACTTATGGACCTAGTACCTCTGGACTCATTCTATTGCTATCCTGTGATTGTTCTGTCTGTCTGGCATTGTTCTGTTGTATGTTTATGTGTGCAGGTATTTCCTTGAAAGCCCTTGATGGTTAATTCCAAGGCATTGAGATAAGGATTTTACCCGAAAACAGCTGTTACTCTGCCCAATTTTCGTCAGAATCTTAATGTGCTTAATGAAAAATGGTGCTAAGACAATAAGTTCATGTGGATCCCCAAGTGTTAATGTGTTGGTATTGATAAATCCAAAGGATGGGAAAACTACCTTGGCTCTTAATGTCGAGTGTTGGCTTCTTATTTGGTTAGACCGTTTCTTTCCTTAGCTTTTATTTTATGCACTAGGTTAGCCTCTTCATCTCCTCCCATTCTTAAATTTTCAAAATCTTCTCCCTTTTTCAAAAACCTTCTTATTTTTGCAAACCTTTTCAAAAACCTTTTCTCAAAAATATCTTTCGCCCTCAGTGGCTTTTCTTCAAAAGTTTAGACACCGTTAATTGTCGAAACGAGTGGTTATACCCCACGATTTTGAAATTGATTGATAATAACGAGATCTTTTCCGCGTGAGAGAGCTAGTGGCATACTCGTTGATTTTATCCGAGTTGGCGCCCTTCTTTCATTTGCGATGCAAAGAACTCGTTTGTTCTCATGCTCAAGATCAATGGCTGAGTATTTCTCTCTAACGACAACAAAGTGTTTATTCGTTTTAAAAAAACGTTTTTCCCAAAAGCGGAACTACATTAGCTCTGACTTCTCCATTGCACCGAGGAGGTATGTAGGCCCAAAGCTTAACGCTTTGCCGAGCTTATTTTGAATATAAAACAAACCGTTTTTTAGCACACACACAACACAGATTTTCAAAAAGGTTCCCGTGGAGTACCACGGATATGAGGGGTGCTTTAAACCTTCCCCTCATATAATCAACACCCGAACCTGAGTTCTCTTTCTTGTTTTTCTTTAAAAACAAAACTTTGGGTTTTACGTTCTTTTCCCTTTTCCTTTGAAAAAATAAAGCGCGGTGGCGATTTCAAAACGGAATATTGATTCGAGTCAATCCAATGGCTTCGATATCAGATTTTCCCCGCTACAGGAGGGATATGGATCCAAACAAAACCAAATGTCTAGATGAATTTTCTTGATCATCGTGGGATTTCATCTTAAGGATCCAGCAGATGATTGATAAAATCAAAGTCTCTACAAAATGGATCTATCAAGACTTACAGCCACAAATTCCAAAAGAAAAAAAAAAGATGGAGGGAAAAGTCAAATATTAAAAAATATTTTTAAATAATTTTTAAAAGGATTTTTTAAAAATAGAAAATAAGAAGCAAAAACCAAATCAACATCTAAACATCAAATAAATTCAAACCAAAAATCACCATAAGTAAAGGACCATCATAGGATCATTTCCAAATTTTTCCAGACTTTTTAAATACTCAAAAACAATTTAAAACCAATTAAAACTAAAAGAAATGAGAGAAAATATTAAAAATATCAAATGATAAAATAAAAATATTAAAAAATAGTCATAAAGTCAAAAATAATTCAAAGTATTTTTGGTATTTTTTTTTCATAATTTTTGGATTAAAAATGAAAAAGATATTAATTTTTGAAGTTAAAGCAAATAAAAAGAAAATAAAATGAAAAAGAAATAAAATCCAAAATATGAGGCGCGTTGGATCTGGATTTATTAAATGATATAGCACATCCAATGAATCTGGATGATGTTAAACACCATGAACCCTCACTGAAGCAACACACAAAGCGCAAAACATGTTAACCAATGAAATTAAAATGTTTGACACGCTATCAGTGGTTGGGTGAGGCAAACTCATGATCTTCAATCTCGAGCTTTAAAAATTCGAAGAAAATTGCAGAAAATGAAAGGTTTTACAAGAGATAACCAAATCAAATGCTAGTGGTATTATTGTGTTCGTCTCTCCCAGATGATCTTAACCACGTCATCAAGAAAAATAATTTTTAACAATTGTGAAATTATCAATCTATATTTTAAAATAATTTTATAATTTTACATAATCCAATTAATTAGTAGTTGTCAACATAAATTATTTATTTGGGAGTAGTTTGGAAGTCGCTAAGTAGATAGTAATCATATTATTCAAACAAAATTATTTTATTTATTAATCTGTTAAAAATATCATTTGTATATTAAAATTATATTCACATGAACAATATAATTTTTTTATTATATTTTTTATAATAAAATTATTTTATGTCATTTTATTTTTTTTTAAAATAAATTAGGGTCTTGCTATCATCCAAACAATAATAATACCGAGTCAAGAGACAAACAAAACACCGTCGTAAACCCATGACCGTCGTCTGGTAGCCTTCTGGCCGGAGCTGGCGGCTCTTTCCGGTGGAACTTGGAGAGGCTTCTAAAAGGGTTATCTCCTCTGCCTCAATTTTGGTTTAAACTCCTGGCTTTAGGGCTTAGGGACCTTATTGAGGGGGAGTGGCTTGAGACCTTTTTAGGGTTCTTTAGGTTTTTTCAGCCGGTTTCGCATTTCGTGAAGCTTCTGACGGTCTGGGGTGTAATACGGTGAACTGACTTTTATTTTGAAATGTTGCGGTAAGCAAGAGTCGCCACCGACTTTTATTTTATCCAAACAAGTTAGAAAGGCTAAAAGAAACAGAAAAAAACCTTTTTAAAGAAAACTGAGTTCGGGGGGTAATTTATGCAAAGGGAAGGTGTAAGGCACCCTTTGCATCCATGGTTTTCCATGGGCTCTTAATTGCTTTGCTTGCTCGTTTTCAGAAAATGTAGATGAAAGAGGAAAAAATGGACTTTAGCTCGTAAATGAGCGTAGCCAGTTTTTGAAGAATTTTGAGAAAGAATATAGAAAATAGAGCATGGCAAGGCAATTAGGGGCAATTACCTTAAACTCAGATGATAGGTCTCTTTTTAGCCTTTCAGAATGAAAGAGTCTATCCTTGCCATAAGAGGGCAGGAAGCCTTTCGTTTGGAGGTTGAAGGGTCGTCGAAGCATCCTTTGCCATAAGACTGTCCCATGCCATAGAAGGGCAGGTAGTCTACGGTAAGGATCAGAATAAGCCTTATTCGTGGCAACCAGAAGATACCTCAGCCTTTTCGTAGGCAACTTCCAAGGGTCGAGGTCATTTTAGTGTATTGAAGACAGCATCATTAGGGACCATGATCTTTAATCGAGGCAACATGGCTGAGGTATCCTCGTATTCGAGGGACATGGCTTATTCTGCAAAAACACAAAGGCAACAGGCAACAAGGCAACAGAGAGGTTACCCCAAAAGGTGCGTGTGTGCAACAATCACGTGGTTCAATTCGAAATATATTATCTTGTAATTTAATGACTCTAATTCAGTTCAAAGTTGCACTCCCTAAATTACTAACCACGCAGTTTAACATAAAGCAGTAACAATAGCAATATGGGAAGGGGAAAATGAAACCAGCCGGTTTGACATAAGTAATAATTAAACAGAATAAAAGAGGTTAAATTTAGGGTTACCGACTATTGAGCTTTGACAGTTGGCTAACCCTGAAAAAGTGGGAAAAGAGAAATAAACAGAGAGTAGTGAGTGTATGGCTAGTTCATTGATATTGAAAATAAAACCATAATTTGATCAACAGACGCAAAATAAAATGTTATTTAAAATAATAACAACAGTCAGGGACTTAGCTTTGGATCTGATATGGCGCGTGGCTGAAGGATCTTGATTAATCTCTGATCAGGCGTGGGCATTCTGGAGGTGTATCATGGACATGCGCTTCCTGGTCCTTTAGATCTTGAATTAGCGAGATCCAATGGAGGAGATTGAGGATGAATTTGCGAGCATCCACGAGAATAGATAAACAGCTCGAATGTACCCAGCAATAAACAAGAAAATAGTTAGTAATAATAAATCTTCTCACAAATATTAATTACAATTAGCAAAGGAAAATATCAAACTAATTAAGTAATAACATGTTTTTTTTTTGTGTTTTAAAATATTTTCTATAAAAATAAATAACTTAACAGCGACCTCATAATTGAATTAATAAATTAGAACTAACTAAAAAATTAATAATCTTTTTTTTCATTTTTTAGTAATTGATAATTAAAACTAAATAGTCTAATAAACTAAGTTAATTTGGAAAAAACTAATAACTATATGAAAATCTATTATTTTCTTGTTTTGAAATAACTAGCTCATCGGTAAGTAACAGGGGCGCTTAGTATTCAACACCTAAATATATTTTTCAATATTTACAAGGGCCAGTATTATGATGACACGTGGAAGTTTTAAGAAAGAAAAAAAATTTTAACACAATACGCTAGGCTCTGTTATTAGTATCGTGAATCCCTGAAGCAAAAACCACAATCCCTTTTCATTGTTAATCACTCTATCCCTAAAAAAATCAAACCACTTCTTTTTAAATCCAATCACAACATAAATTTATATCAAAATCAAAGCAATCAAGATGAAAGGAAAGATAACGAGCCGGATCCGAAAACAGTGGTGGTTAACGGTGATTGTTCGGCGGTTAGATCGGAGGTGAGGTGCGGATGGTGTTGAGTTCGAAGCTGGTTGGGGTAAGCAAATCTAACGCAGTTGTTGCAACGTTGAAGGCGGCGCTGCGATAGCTTTGAATCGGTATGAATCAACAGCGGAGCTTCGTCAGCGATGAAGTTCGTATCGGATCTGGTTTCGTTTCCCTTGAGTGTTGTGCTTCCGAATCTGTTTTTATTCGTCTTCTCCTACTTTCTGCAAAAAGAAACATAAACTACATTGATGTTGTTAGTTTGTAAATAGTTAGAAATATCATGAATTAATCATGAAGGATGTAATGGTTTTTCAGTATGGTTTTATTGTTGCAAGTTGACGATGATGGCGGTGTTGCGAGTTTGTTTATGTTGCGAATTCGTGTTGCTTCATCATAGTAGCGATGTTGTTCGTATTCCACTATTTGGTGCAGATTCAATTCTTGCAGGTGGTGTACGATTGAAACTTCCCTGTTCTTCCTTTTTGTTGGTGGCTTTCGGTGTGGATCTCTCGCGGTGGAGCCGATGTGGCTGTATTCTCGGTGCCGCTACTGTCCTTCTATATTTCTCTGCAATTTGATGAAAATAAAAAAATAATGTTTTGTACACCAATAGATATAACAGTTAGTGATATGGTTTAGAGGTTTTGTGCGTGAACGTCTTGGAGGTGGAGGTACGGCGTGGAATTTTAGAGTGGGAGAAGGGTTTTTTCGTGTGTAGGTTGAAAACAAGGGTTGTATCCCTGAAAATAGATTTCAATTGTTAGTTTATATAAGAAAAATAAATTAGGTTAGTTGAAAAGGAAAATAAATTAATTTGATCAATCAAGACAATTAAAAAAAATCATAATTCAATTAAATTGATTTTGATTTGTGTAACTATTTTAATCAAATTAAACTATTTTTTAAAAACTAAAAGAGGTGAACAAAAATCTTTTCAAATCTTATTTTGTGAGTTTTTGCCTATTTTTTGAATATTAAGTGAAAAAAATAATTTTTTAAAAAATAATAAGTAAATAAATATGAAAATAATATTTAAATATTAAAAAAATAATTTTTTTGAATAAAAAGTGAAATAAAGTTAGAAATAAATTCAAGAAGGAAAAATGTTAGCAGTGGGATTCGAACACGGGACCTCGCGCTATTGTACCTTTCACGCTTAAATTCTTACCAACTGTGCCAATTCATTTATTCGAAATAAAATGGCGTTTGTAAATATATGAGGGCAAATTTTGGGGTATGACATGGGGCTTCTTCTTTCTGTTTCGTTTTCTAGTGTTTTTTCCCAGTGTTCTGTGTTTTGGGTGGTGTCGCTTCTGCTGCTCTTTCTCTTTAGGGTTTTCTTCTCTCGATTCTCTCTTTATGATGCGGTCCTCTGGAGGTGTTAACAGGGGGGATGGTTGGTCTGAGGTTAGGAACAGAAGGGTTTTTCACAATTGGAAACCTAGATGGGATACTTTCCCCTTTGGTGGGAGGAATTTTAACACTAAGGGGATGCAGGGAGGTGTTGTGACTTCGATTTATTTGTCTGAATTTCCGGAGTATTCTAAGGCTAAGGAGTTGTTTGAACTGTTTGGTTGCATTGGGAAAGTGGTTGAGGTAGCTATAGCGGCTAGGCGAAACCAATTTGGCAAAAGGTTTGGCTTTGCTAAATTTGTTGATGTAGATGACGAGAGAATGCTGGCCGTGAAACTGGACAACGTTACTATAGCGGGCAAAAAGATTCATGCTAACTTGTCGCGTTATCAGAGGAATATCTCGGTTCCTTTTGGTGACAGAGATAGAAGTGCTAATGTTAGGGAGGTAGCAGGCACGTCCGGGTATCGTAAGGTTGCTAGGGATGAACCCAGGAGGGATAACCGTAGTTTCGCGGAGGTTGTCGGAGCGCTAAGGGGCTTGGCAGACTTGGCTGTGAAGAAGCTCGTTCCTTCTCTCAGGTTTAGGTCTAAGGCCGAAAATGTGGAGAGGTTTAGAAAAGCGTTTGTCGGGAAGGTGATAGTGTCGGGATCGGCGTACAATATTCAAACACACTTTGAGATGGAGGGTTTGTTTGCTATCAAAGTCACTCCTATGGGAGGTGACCTTTGCTTGCTTGAGGAGGTAGAGGAGGGATACATTGAAGACTTTATTGGCGAGGGCGAAACTTGGTGGAAGTCGTGGTTCTCGGAGATCAAGAAATGGGAAGAATCAGTGGTTGACACAAGCAGAGTGATTTGGCTTCGAGTGTATGGCATTCCAGCCCAAGCATGGTCCTCGGAGTTCTTTGTTGGTCTGGCGGATTCTTTCGGTTCTTTTGTTTGTATTGATGAACACACATCGAAAGGGGATTTTCTGGATGTAGCAAGAATAATGGTGAAAGTGTCAACTTCTTTCGTTGTTCCCGATACGTTGCAGGCTGTTATTGATGATAAAGTTTACTCTCTTATTATCAGGGAAGACATTTTTGGTGCATTCAGGTTCGAATCCAAATCTAATAAATCTTACAAGTCTGAGGCGTCCTCAAATTCGGAGGAGGGGTGGCCGAACGATTTTCCAGATGTTATAGCAGGGGAGGCATCTGTTTCTTCATCAGCCAGCGACGATGTTATTGTCGAACCGGTTTCTGATGGTGGCGGTGTGCTCTTCCCGGTGACAGTGAGAGATTCTGTAGGTGGGCAGAATGAGGATGGAGCAATCAACAATTTGGATGAGGAAGAACATGTTGTAGGTTCGATGGATATTGTTGATCGTGACAAGGGCGTTTTCGATAAAGCCATAGTTTTTGCTTTATCAGGATCTGTTTCGCAGGGAGCTGCTGGGACTGATTTTTTAGCCAGCCACGCTTCAGAGTCTGTGTTGGAGGGGTCGCAGCTTTTGCCTGTGGTTGCATTACGGAAGAAGGAGACAGGGGAGGATTCTAGGACTGATAGTTTGTTGGTTGGTGTGGATGAGGGTCTTAAGGAGGCGCGTCTGGCTGAAGGTGAGGAGGAGGGGGGAGGTCCTCGGGCAGAATTGCAGGGAGCTGTTGTTACGGCGAAACTGAATACCGCTAAGCGCCGCAAGCCGTTGTCTTCATTCCTTTTAAGTAAGTCTGGGTCAAATAGAGGAGGGAGGGTGAAATGAAAGAAAAGAAAGGATTTTATGGTGGCTGGCAGTGGGAAGCAGACAGGGACCGTATGCGAAAAACAGAGGCATGTTGCTGTTGGTTCTCTTCTTTCTCCTGCTGTAGCTGTCCAAGCGGGTAGCATTTTTTCGCTTTCCTTGTCTGCTGGTGGTTCGACAGGTGGGAGTGGGAGGGATAATGGGGCGGCTGATTCCGACATTGTGCGTTGTAATCAAAGGATTCTTTGTAATTTTGGTCAGACGGCGGGGGATAAATTGTTGAAGGCCATTTGTAACATAGGAGTGGTTCCGTCCGTAGTCATGGGTGAAACTCAAGATAGCATTGAGGAGATAAAAGTAAGCGAAGCGATATGTTCTCATGGAGGGAAGGCGAAATATATTCCTTTACTATGATTATTGGTACTCTAAATATAAGGGGGGGAGGTAGTTGGATCAAAAGGAAACACATTTGTAGTATTATTCAAAAAGGAAAAGCGGATGTTTTCTTTCTTCAAGAAACTAAGTTGAGTTCTATTTCGGATGTGGTGGCTAGGAGCTTGTGGGGAAACTCGGATGTTGATTTTTCTTTTTCGGAATCCGAGGGAAGGTCGGGAGGTATTCTTATTTTATGGAAAGCTAGTTCCGTTTCGGTTGTTCTTAGTTTTCGAGGCAAGGGCTTTTTGGGTATCAAGGTTTGTTGGAAGAAGAAATTCTTTTATTTAGTTAATGTTTATGCGGCTTGTTCTTTGCCTTTGAAGCGCATTATGTGGGATGATTTGGCGGATTTGAAGCTCAAATTTAACGATGGAGATTGGTTAATTGGAGGGGATTTCAACTCCATTAAAAAAAGTAGCGAAAGAGTTGGTTGTTTTTTGTCCACGCAAAGAACGGAATGGGGTGAGTTTTCAAACTTTATCGATAGGTGTGGTTTGATTGATGTTCCTTGTAAAGGTAAAAAATTTAGTTGGTTTAGTGGGGATGGAAAAACAAAAAGTAGGTTGGACCGTTTTCTTATAGATGGTAATATTATTTCTTCGTGGAGTGTAGTGGGACAACTCATTGGGCAAAGGGATGTGTCGGATCATTGTCCGGTGTGGTTGGTTGTTGATAAGGAGGATTGGGGTCCTAAACCGTTCAAGTTTAATAATGAATGGTTTAACAATAAGGAGTTTTTGCATTTTGTGGAGGTTGAGTGGAAGGCGATAATTGTTAGAGGGCGAGGTGATTTTGTCCTAAAGGAGAAATTTCGTATCATTAAGGATAAGCTTAGATGGTGGAACATCACGGTGTTTGGTAAGTACGATTTGGAAATTGAGGATGGGATTCGTGAATTGAATGAGGCGGACGAATGTGATGTGTTGGATGTTGATATTCAAACCATTAAAAAAATGCAAGTAGTAGAATTTGGTTGAATCTTCGTATCAAAGAGAATATGCTTATCCAAAAATCAAGATTAAAGTGGCTTAATGATGGAGATGCTAATAGTAGATATTTTCATAGAATCATGAAAGAGAGGAGGAGGAGGAACCACATTAGTACTATTTCCACACCTAGTGGTATCATTTATGAAGTGGAGGAGGTAAAGGAAGAAGTGAGGCGCCACTTTGATAGTAAGTTTAGAGAAGATAATTTTAGTAGACCGGTTTTTGATAATGTGTTGATTAATACATTATCAATGGAGGATCGAGTTTCTCTTGAGTTACCTTTCTCCGAGGAAGAAGTCAAAGAAGCGGTGTGGAGTTGTGATGGCTCGAAAAGTCCGGGACCGGACGGTTTTTCTATTCTTTTTGTGAAGAAGTGTTGGTTATTTTTAAAGGATGATTTCATGAATTGTTTTAGGGCCCTTTTTTCGGGTGGTGCTTTTTCCAAGTCTATTACCTCTTCGTTCTTATCTTTAATCCCGAAATCTTCTAATCCTTTGGGTTTGGACGATTATAGACCCATTTGCTTGGTCGGGTGCATTTATAAAGTTATTTCTAAGGTTTTGGCCGGTAGGATTAAAAGGGTGTTGCATTCCATAGTTTCTCCTTGTCAAAGTGCTTTCGTTCCGGGTCGTCAATTGCTTGATGGGGTTCTTGTGGCAAATGAATTGTTGGATTTTTCTTTGAAGGAAGGAAAGGGTTGTCTTCTTTTTAAAGTGGATTTTGAGAAGGCCTACGATAAGGTTAGTTGGAATTTTCTTAGATTCATGTTGAAACGAATGGGTTTTGGGGAGCTATGGATTAAGTGGATGGAAATTTTGATTTTTTCTAGTAAAATGTCGGTTCTTGTTAATGGTAGTCCTACTAAAGAATTTATGGTGGAAAGGGGACTACGGCAAGGGGATCCCTTATCACCTTTTCTTTTTGTTTTGGTTGCGGAAGGGCTTAAAATTTTGGTTGACAAAGCGGTGCAAAATGGGGATTTTGTTGGTTGTGATGTCAAAGGGGGATGTTTTGTCGACATCCTTCAATTTGCGGATGACACTATTTTGGTTGGAGATGGTAGTTGGAAGCATTTGTGGGCTATAAAATCAGTGTTAAGAGGCTTTGAGATGGTGTCGGGTCTCGGGATAAATTTCAACAAGAGTAAGCTTATTGGAGTGAACATTAATTCTCGTTTCTTGGATGTGGCTACTTCTTTTCTATCTTGTAAGAGGGAAGAAAAAGAGTTCACATTTTTAGGTATCCGGATTGGTTCCAACCCTAGAAGGATTAAGTTTTGGAGTCCTTTGGTTGATACTATTAGGAGGCGCTTGAGCTCTTGGAAAGGTAGGTTGCTTAGCTTCGGAGGAAGGTTGACTCTCCTGAACTCGGTGTTAGGTAGTTTACCTATCTTTACTTTCTCCTTTTATTTGGCTCCGAAAAAGGTCATTAGGGAGATTAATTCTATTCAAAGCAATTTCCTTTGGGGGGTATGAAGGAGAGGAAAAGAGTTCATTGGGTGGGATGGAATGATGTTTGCGCTTACAAGGAAAAGGGGGGTTAGGAATTAAGAGAATGGAAAAATTTAATTTGGCACTTCTTTCGAAGTGGAAGTGGCGTATTTTGGAGGATTCTAAATCTATTTGGTATCGGATGCTTAAGGCTCGGTATGGTGATATCAAACTTAAGATGGTTATAGGAGGAGGTAAGGCGGAGAGTAATAGTTTGAAATCGGTGTGGTGGTCGGATATTTTATCTTTGGATAATAGAATGCCCGTTGGTTTATTTAAGGATAATGTTTCTTTCCGGATTGGTGATGGTTTTTCTATTTCCTTTTGGCACTCTTTGTGGTTGGAGGAAGGCATATTAAAGGAGTTATTTCCGTCTTTATTTGCTATTTCTCTTTTGCAGGATGTGTCGGTCGCTTGTATGGGAGCGTGGATAGGAGACGTGTGGGTTTGGAATGATTTGGGGATTCCTTTAGTTCCTTTGGTTTTGGAAGGTGAGGAGGTTTTGTTGAGATCTATGTTGTATCCTCTTGGTCCGGTTCCGGTTTCTTCGGCGTCGGGGGGCGGTGAGAAGGACGGTGCCGTGTGGCGTCCGTCGGCGGATGGCTCTTTTTCGGTTTCCTCTTGTTATAGTATCATGGATAAAGCGTTGTTGAAGTGTGGGCCGCCTAATCGTTACGATTATGTGACTCCTTTTGTTTGGAAGGGTGACATTCCGCTTAAAGTCAAAGCTTTCGGGTGGCGATGTTTCAAGCATAGGATTCCTACTAAGGTCTTGTTAAAGAATCGAGGTATTTTACCGTCTAATTCTAATCTTTTATGTCCTTTATGTGATGATGGTTTAGAATCCCCCGTTCATCTTTTCTTCTCTTGTAAAAAGGCGGATGATGTTTGGAAGGATATGGCTAATTGGATAGGATTAGTTAATTATAAAGAGGTGGATTTTAAGGAGAGTTTTTGGACTTGGAGATCTTTTTGTCGATCGAAGAAAGTTAGTAAAGGTAAGGTGGGATGTGTATGGTTGGCAATTGTTTGGAGTATTTGGCTTAGTAGGAATGGTGTGATTTTTAAGAATTTACCATGGAATTCCCGGGATGTTGTTTGGAATTGCAAAGCTCTTGTATGGAGATGGTCCTTTATTGGGAATATTCCCCATACCAATTGTAATTTTTATGAGTTTGACAAAAACCCATTGTTTTACTTATCTTAGGTTTCAATTGGTGGGTAATTTTCCCCCGGGCTTTGTCACTCTTTTTGTAATCTTGTTTTGTGAACATTTGTTCCCTTCAATATAACTTGCTTACAAAAAAAAAATCAGGGTCTTGCTAACCAGTGCCCTAAGGGTAATGGTTAAGCATTCCTAAAAAAGAAAATATTTTATAGAAATTTTAATATTTCAATTTTCAAGACATTAAATACGCAAATTATCGAGATAAATTTACTATTTTAAAGTCTTAACTATTGTTCTGAAGGCACTGATTAGTATTTCCCAACAAATTATAGTGACGCACACGTACTTTAGTTTTTTTAAAACTGTCATACTAAAAATATGGATTTAGGTTCGTATCCATGCAAGTATTTCTCTTCGAACCAATGCAATGAAGACTTTAAAATTTGTTGTCTTTTTCCGATGACTAACTTCCTCCATTTGAGAAAAAGGTATGCTATGCTTACACTGGTTTACTACACCCCAGCATTTTACACCGTATATACATATAATTGTTCTAGTGCTGCACGCATATCAAAGTGGGAGATAAATGATTAAAAAAATAATGGATATATATTTACCGTATATATTACGGTGTAAGTGTATAAATGGGTGTCAAAGAAGCATTTCTCTTTGAGAAAATACGTTAGTAACCCGAATTTATTTATGTCAAACATAATGAATGGATAAACAATAAGTAGGAATGTGTAATTACATTTAGGATTACGCAGTAAGGTTTCTAAATTAGTTTAGTTAGGATAATTAGGTAATTATGATGGTAGTTTACTTTAGTATATTCATTATATTAAAAGTAGAAAGTAGATTGTTCAATCTCTCTAACAAGCACCAACATCCCAAATACTTAATGGCAATTAATGTGGCATACCACCGGCAGTTGGTGGTCAGTTGCAGGCAAAGCATACAACCGACTCTAATTACTATTTTCTAGAAACTATTGGTATAAATGGTACGTGTGAGGCCACTTAGGTATCATCATTCTATCTCGCATTCAGTTTCTCTATTTCTCAATCCAGCTTTATTTTCACTCACCATTTCATTGGAGCTTTAAGATCATTTCCACCATGGAGTTTCCTCATTTGTCCATATTTATAGCACTCAGTGTAAGCCAACACTTTATTTTTCAACTTTTAGTTCCTTTTTATTATTTCATTTTCATTTCATAAATCCTAATATATGATGTGTATATATACATATGTTGTATTGCAGCTTACACTTGTTGTATCAACCAATGCTGTATTACCTCCTCAATTGTACTGGAAGTCCAAACTTCCCACTACTCAAATGCCAAAAGCCATCACAGATCTCCTCAACCCAACTGGTTAGTATAGATAATTTTTTTTATATAACACGAGTTTGAATCTTGACTGAAAAAATCATTATCGAACTTTATTATCTGATATGGCCTGTGAATATTATGATGAACCTATACAAACTATATATGAATATGCAGATTGGACAGAAGAGAAAGGCACATCGGTAGCGGTAGGAAAAGGTGGTGTTAATGTTGATACAGCAAAACCAAAACCAGGAGGAACCGCGGTTAACGTAGGAAAAGGTGGAGTCCATGTTAATACAGGAAAAGGAAAACCTTCAGGTGGAACAGCGGTTAACGTTGGAAAAGGCGGTGTCAATGTTAACACAGGAAAAGGAAGAGGAAAACCAGTTCATGTTTCAGTTGGAAAACGTTCTCCGTTTTTATACAATTATGCTGCAACTGCAACACAGTTAAATGATAAACCTAATGTAGCACTTTTCTTCTTAGAAAAGAATTTGCATTATGGAACAAAGTTGAACTTGCAATTCACGAAAACAACCTCAAACAACGAAGCAAAGTTCTTAACCAAAGAAGTATCTGATTCTATCCCCTTTTCATCAAACGAAGTGGAAAGCATCCTTAACAAATTCTCCATCAAAAAAGGCTCGGAGGAAGCTGAAACTGTGAAGAACACGATAAGCGAGTGCGAAGAAAACAGCATCAGAGGAGAAGAAAAGCTTTGTGTAAAATCATTGGAATCTATGGTTGATTTCACTACTTCGAAACTTGGAAACAATGTTGAAGCTGTTTCAACAGAAGTGAAAAAAGAAAGTAGTGAGTTACAGCAATATGTAATAGCGAAAGGAGTGAAGAAACTGGGAGGGAAGAACACAGCTGTTGTGTGTCACAAAGAGAATTATCCTTATGCAGTTTTTTACTGTCATAAAACAGACACAACTAAAGTTTACTCAGTGCCATTGGAAGGTGTTGATGGAAATAGAGTTAATGCTATTGCTGTTTGTCACACAGATACATCACAATGGAATCCTAAACATTTGGCTTTTCAAGTGCTTAAAGTTCAACCTGGAACTGTTCCTGTTTGTCACTTTCTTCCACAGGATCATGTTGTTTGGGTTTCCAAGTGATTAAAGCAGTAACAGTTTGATCCATATAGGGTTATCCTTGAATAATGAATTACACAATATAGCAGCTACTTTAAAGGTTTAAATTATGAGAGATGCATTATAAAAGCAGTGTTTAATTAAGTTATATGGTAACAAGTTTGTGTATGCCATGATGTATTAATGTATGGACAATAGGTTTCTTGTGGTTATTATGCTTAGCACTATGTAATGCTTTAAGTGGAAAACAATATGCAATACTGAGACTTCTCTCATTTGCTTTAAATTGATGATAACCTCATTGTTATAAAAAATATATTTTATGATTTTCAATCTTTTATATTCTATATAGTCAAAGAAAAATTCTACTATATATTTTTAATAATGATAATTTAATTAAATATTGTAATAGTTAAGAAAAATGATTTAGGCAAATAGCTATACTTGTTAACTTAGACTAACAATGATAATTGGTTTTTCTAAAATAATATTTTTCTAAAATAATATTTTTCTAAAATACTTTGTCAAACTTTTGATGTGCTTCTCAAACATTGAATTAAAGAAGTGATATTTTCAGCCTTACTCACATCCTTTTTCCATTGCGTGAGACAAGATGAAACTAAATTAAAGATGATTA
The DNA here is from genome assembly GCF_029867415.1 of Vicia villosa. Taxonomy (NCBI): domain Eukaryota; kingdom Viridiplantae; phylum Streptophyta; class Magnoliopsida; order Fabales; family Fabaceae; genus Vicia; species Vicia villosa. The sequence continues at coordinate 178,673,885 of NC_081183.1, forward strand.
TGATCAGTATTGTCATTAGAAAATAACATAAAGGAATTCCTGAAGAAATAGAACTGGTAGATCTAACTATGTTAACAAGTCCAAGTGCAAATTAGGAGCATGCTCAATAGTCTCGCTATCCTCGTTCCAGATAGGATAAATTCTGCCATTAGATTGTCCTCGAGGGAAAGGAGTTTGTGATACTAGGCCCATTCGGATTAGGCTCAACCCAAATGGATGTAAGATTTTGGAGGAATCGCCACCCGTTTTTTTATACATGTCACCCATTTACATTTTGATATTCCAAAATTATTCTTGAATAAATTAGTGGGGTAAAAAAAATTTGTATTACCGGAAATTTCAAATTTATGGTAATTCAAAAAAAAAAAATTTGCAAAAAAATATCGGAAATTTCAAAAAATCTAGTATTTTTTTCAAAATTTCTGGTAAAAACTCATAGAAATTTTTTGCAAAAAAAATAAAAATTTTGAACTACCATAAATTTGAAATTTCCGGTACATACTGGAAATTTCAAATTTATGATAGTTCAATTTTTTTTTGTTTTTTGCAAAAGAAATATCGGAAATTTCGATAATATTTTCAAAATTTCCGGTATATTTTTGAAAATTCTAATAAAAACTCACAGAAATTTCAAAAAATCCGGTATTTTTCGAAATTTCTGATAGTAACGCATTTTTTTAAAAAATTAATAACTTTAAACAAGGGTATACTAGTAATAGCATAACTATTGGGGGGTAACACGTAGATTCCTAAGATTTTGTAACAAAATAAGTGTTTAGTTAATGCTATTTTAATTGGACAATTTCTTTATACACCCATATGTCTTTTTATAGACTCGCGGTGAAATCTCTAACATACCCGTATATTTCGGATGTGCATCTCCGAAGACACATTTTTTGGGGAAAGGGGTGACTTCGGAGATGCACATCCGAAGACACCTTTATTTTGGGAAAGGGGTAATTTCGGAGATGCACATCCGAAATAACCCAATATTTAGTCTTAGGATTTTTCGGATATGTATGTCCGAAAAAACTCAATATTTGTTAAAAAATTAAAATCAAGGTGAATCACTTGTATTAATAGTATAATTGATTGTATTAATCAAAATATATATCATTTTAATCAAGATATATAATTAAATATATATATATTTTTATCAAGATATATAACTAGTTAAATATTTAAAGCAACACATTATTCTCTTAAAAAATTAGTTTAAAAAATTAATATAAATTAAAAATTATAATGCTTATAAATTAAAATACCCCTATATAAATTAAAATTTTATTTAATCTTTTTATTCCTTATTTATAACAATTTGTATTTAAGTTATTATAACTATATTATAAATAAATATTATTTCAAAATAAAATAAAAAATAGAATATTGGGATACTTCGGATATGCATATCCAAAAAAACACCAGACATTTTAAGTCTAACATTTAAATGAAAAAAAGTTCAAAGAAGGATGTTTTCGGATATTTATATCCAAAATCAGTGAAAATAAGATATGGGTGCTTTCGGATATGCATATCCGAAGGGTATTTTGGGGTTTTCAAGTGTGTTTTCTACCCTATATGGGTGTATAAAGAAATTGTCTTTTAATTGTATTTCTTTAAGTGGGCTAGGTCCATTTGGACAACCCTTTAGGTCTGAACCCTATTGTATGGTTCCCTCTTGGAGGGTGGAGGGGTGTAGTTGAAAAATTCCCCTGCAAAAAAAAAAGTTTCAAGAAGTGCCTCGTAAAATTTTATAAGTTTGATAAGTCTGATGTGGCAATTTTTTTTAATTTTTTTTATTATTTTAGCTCAAAAACTTAATTCCATGGAGTCTTGAACCCAAGACACAAAGCATACATGACCAACACCATTATCAATAGGCTGCATGTTGCTCTTTGTTCAGTGGCGGAGCCAGAAATTTTTTATAGCCTGGGCAAAAAATTTAACTGAACGTTACATGTGACAATATATAAATAATAATAAAGTGTGCTACATAAGAGAGATGAAACCTCACCTGCGAATAGTGTGCTAAATAAAATTAACAGGTAAATGCCCTCTTCGAGACTTCTTTGCGGTGAATGTTCGAATAATATCAACATCTTTAAGTGACTTGAATATCTCCCGCTCGGTGTAACATATCATCAAGTCATTGAACCACACGTCGTTGATCTTGTTGCGCAAATTAGACTTGATAATCTTCATTGCTGAAAAAGCTCTTTCAACGGATGCTGTCGACACCGGCAATATCAAAGCCAACTCAATGAGCTTGTAAACCAATGGAAATACCAAATATTTCTCAGTTTGAACCATCTTCATAGCCAAACTTTGAACATCTTCACAAGAAGTAAAAGAAGCGTGCCTTTTTACTTGATGTACATAAGTCTCAAGTTGCTCCCTTATTGTTCCACGATCATCATCAGAAAAGTCTGCATGATAAATATTAGCAAGACGAGCAAGCTTATCAACATCAAACTTGGAAAAAGAGTTCTTGGGGTCAAGACATGAGAAGCAATCCAGCACAACGTTACTTCCTTCACAAAACCGGTGATCCATCTCCACACATATTTTGTCAATAGCAACATAAAAAATCTCTGCACGGTAATGGTGAAGATTAGTGACAGTCCTCCCTTCTTTTCTTGAATGTCCCCGTACCGGTATTTCTTCATCCATATTTGGCACCGGAATACTTTGAGCAAAACAAAATTCTTGGACATCACTAAATAAATCATTCCAACCACTCTCTCTCAATATAGCCAACCGAGCTTTGACATCATCAACTAATTCCATAGCAAGCACAATATTAAGATCTTTTGTTTGCAATATTTTTGAAAGTTTATTAGTGATACCAAACAACTTTAACATAAGCTTCAAAATGAAAGCAAATTTAAAGCTCTCCATTTTTTCTATCAAACCCGCCGCTTGAGATGGTCCACGTCCATCTTCATCAACAATACTAAGCACCTCTAACACGGAGGACCACATCTAATACAAACGAATCAAGGTAGTATAATGTGAACCCCATCTAGTATCTCCGGGTCTAGCGAGACTAGATGATTGATGCAAGCCCTTTCCTTGAGATATCTCACCACTCTCAAGTTTATTCAAAATATCTTGGTGTTGTGCCTCCTTCAAAGCATCCTTTCTCTTGCAAGATGCACTTGTTGTGGTTACAATCTAGGAGATGTACTCAAAGAAATCATGAATAGATGAGCAACTACTAGCAACGGACACAACCACCAATTGCAAACGGGGAGCATAACAATGGACATAGAAAGCATAAGGGTTTTCATCTAGAATCTTTCTTTGTAAACCATTAAACTCACCTCTCATATTTGAAGCCCCATCATATCCTTGCCCCCGTATCCTTGAAATAGATAACGTATGACGATCGAGAATACCATAAAGAGCATCCTTTAGTGCCTCAGATGTAGTATATTTGACATGATGTAGAGCAATAAATCGTTCCACAACTTTCCCTTTGTCATTCAAGAACCTAGAAAAATAAGTAAAAATTTAAATGTATTCGTCTATGTTTGAACGAAATTTACAAGTTTAAGTTAATAATTGTAGTAGTTTCAATAACAAACTCATTGTACTAACCTCAACATCACCGCCATTTGTTCTTTGACAGATATATCACGTGACTCATCAATAAGCACAAAGAATTTTCTATCACCAAGCTCTTCCATAATCACCTTGGTAACTTCATGTGCACAACACGTTGCAAGCTCCTTTTGAATGTCACCGGAAGTCATAGTGCAATTTTTTGGACCACGATCAAAAGCATCTCTTACTTTTTCATCATTAGATTTTACCCAATCCACCATCTCTCTAAAATTTCCCTTGTTTAGAGAAGTAGAGCTTTCATCATGGCCACGAAAAGCAATGCCTTGTGCTAAGAGATATCTAGTACAATCTAAAGAACAAGTTAAACGGATCTTATACAATTCTTCTGATTCCCTAGTTGCTCTAGCAAAGATACTTGTCACACTTTGTCTTTGATTATTATAATCATCATAGTGCTTCACACATGAGTTGTGCTTACTATCATGACTACCAATATGATCTTTAAAGTCTTTAGATGCATGCTTCCAATCTTTAAATCCGTCTTTGTTGAAGACTTCATAACCAAAGTGTTCGGCCCTCCCGGGCGGCTTAAAAAGAAAATAATAGAAACAATAAGTTGCATCCTTCGACTCACTGTATTCAATCCATGTATAATTCTTATACCATGCTTTACAAAATGCTCTTGAATACTTTCCAAATTGAGTACGAGGAAATCTTGCTAAATCAGGTTGCGCTGGACCCTTCAATATATATGCCCTCCTCACTTGGTCTTGAATATCCGGAGCATACTCATGAATTTGTTTCCTACATCCTGGATCACGCACAATCTCATTTAGATTAAACTCGTTGGCCACATTAGGGGGTGTTTCTTCTACTTCGACTTCCGATTGCTTAACATTCACTTTCTCAATACTTGTTCTAGGAACCAAAAACTTTCTCATCTCTGAAATTTAATGATTTAGTGAAACAATTTATAACACGCAAATTGACAAGACCAAATAATTAAATAAAATAAATAATTCATAACCACAAAATTAAAAGAGAATTTTATTATTATGAATGACCTATTAAATTAACCAAAATCTTTGATATTATATTAGAACCCAAAAAAAATAGAGTAGAGTTTCTGTTAAAATAAAAACTACAATATAAATATTAGAAGAAAAATTGAACTATCATTCATTCTAAATTAAACTATGTAAAATTGACCTATATTGAACTATGTAAAATTGACCTATAATATATTGAACTATTTTTTTGTTTTGTTTAGAAAAGACAAAATTTTATTAAAAAGAAAACTCTAAGCATAAGACAGTGGCAAGAGATACAGACTATTAAATTGAATTGAAGTAGCAACATGTAAAGTACTATTGTTAGCAACCCTTTCTACAATAGCAACAATTTGTTACATTATAATATATACTAATATCTAATGAGAAGATAAATTAAGAGAAAGAGAAGCATACTTGCTAGTGCTAGCTGGCTGGAACGTGTAAATGAGATGAGATAGGAATAGCCGAATAGGAACAGTTGAAAAGACAGCAGCAGGTGCAGGTGCTGCGGTTCAGAGATTAAAAAAAAGGGTTTGCGGTACTTTTAATTTTGTTTTTTATTTATTTATGTTTTAAGACTTAAATATTTAATTGGGTTGGGCCTGACTGGACCATTGGGTATTCATCTATTTTAATTTTTACACCCTTACTTTTATTAATTTTGCCCCTAATTTCGTTTAAAAATCGGCTATTAAATTTAGGGGAATACAACGAAAATAGGGGTTGAGCCCGGGCGCGTGCCCGGGCTTGCTGGGCTATAGAACCGCCCCTGTCTTTGTTATATAATTGCCTTAGCTAACTTATAATAGTTACTGTTAATGTTATTAGTATTAATAGCTATTGTTTTCATAATTAATTAATATAAATATTATTAGTTAATAATTATTAATTATTAGTTAATATTTATTAGTTAATGTTATTAATTAATATTACTTAAATTATAAAATAATAATTAATATTTATTTTACTCTTAATGTTAATTAAATTATAAAATATAAACTAAATTAAACTAAATTAATATAAATATTAATTATTATTTTATAATTTAACTAATTGTAAAATATAAGTAATATTAATTATTAATTTAACAGTAACTAAACAAATATTTAATTTACAATATTTATATTATTTAATTAATATTTGTTTAATTAATATTAAATTATAATTATTAATGCTAATATAAATATTAATGCTAATAACGTAAATTATAATTTTTATAATATTAACTTAACAAATAGTTAAATTATGAAGACTTATTTTTACAATAACAGTAAATATTTGTAAAACATTTTTATAATATTAACGTTAACAGTAATAATAGTAACTGTTTGTAAAACATTTTTATATTAATTAATTATAAAGACTTATATTTACAATAACAGTAACTATTTGTAAAACATATTTATATTAATTAATTATGAAAACAATAACTATTAATGCTAATAAGATTAACAGTAACTATTATAACTTAACTAAGGCAATTACATAATAAAGAGCAACACACAGCCTAGTGGTAATGGTGCTCGTCATGTATGCTTTGTGTCTTGGGTTCAAGACTCCATCAAACTTCTGAAATTTTACGAGGCACTTCTTGAAACTTTTTTTTTGGCAGGGGGTTTTTCAACTACACCCCATATGGCAGGGGGCAAAATAGGTATTAACCCATTATTTTATTTCTTTTCACGCAATTTAGTTTTGTGTTTGTTCTTGGTAGAACCCTATATCTAGATTATAATAGTTGCTGAAACCTTTCTATTAAATTGGTGCTTTCATCTTGAATTCATGCCCCCCAAACCACCAAACCCTAGAGAACTTGTAGAGGAAGCTGTCCAAACAGCCCATATCCACCTTGACAACGCTATGAACCAAACCCAACAGCAAATGGATGAGAGATTTAATAAAACTCATGCTGATATGGAGCAGATTCATACTAGAATGGATAATGAAAAACAAGTTGCGGATTCTAGGCATGAAAATATCATGGGTTTGCTTACAAAGTTAGCCTCTTAAGCTGAAAAACAGCCCTCTGTTACTGTTCCCACAGCTACTATTCACGCCGCTACTGTTCACGATGCCACTATTCACTCACCTACTATTCACTCCGCCAGCTAATCAAGTATCACACAAAACCCTACCCTATTTCCAATAACTTCCAACTTTAACTCTGTTGTTCATACTTTACACACACCTCAAACATCCCCAAATTTCACACGCCCCCACAGCAACCCCTTTGCATGCTGCGACCCTTTCAACCAGCCTCCCACCACCACTTCACTCTACCTCGGTTCGAACAGCTTTTTCACCACCTCATAGACGGTTTTCCACACAACCATACCTGGAACCCCCTTACTATATGTCACCCCATGTCTTTAATACTATCCAACCCTTTTCCATTCCCCAATTTTCCCAAATCCCTTATCTACAAAATCACCAAACCTTACCTCTTCCCTCTTTTCGTACAACTAAACTCAAACTTTCCATGTTCGACGGTTCGAACCCATTAGTAAGGTTGTTTCAAGCTGCGCAGTTCTTTACTTTTTATAACTTACCCCCTGAAAATTGCTTGGCCATGATTTCAATTTATATGAAAGGAGTGGCCTTAGGTTGGTTTAAATGGATGCATGAAAATCAAGAATTAGTGGATTGGACTTCCTTCACTAAAGCGTTGGAATTACGTTTTGGCCCTTCCACATACGCAAATCACCAAGCTGAATTATTCAAACTGAAACAAAGCCATTTTGTTGTGGAATACCAAGCTCAATTCGAAAAATTGGGAAATCAAGTTATTGGTTTATCTCACGAAGCTATCCTAAATTGTTTTATTTCTGGTTTGATTTCAGAAATTCAAAATGAAATAGCTATTCACAAACCAGTTTCTATTTCTCAAGCAATTGGGCTTACAAAGCTTGTTGAATCCAAATTACGGGAAACAAATCCTAAGTTCCAAAAAACCGTTCTCCTCTAACCCCACCAAACCCAACCCACCAATCCCAAATACACCTGTTTCCACGCTAGTCTAAAAACCTTTCACTTCAGTTCAACCACCAAAACTGCCTATCCGACGCCAATCCAATGCTCAATTACAAGAACGTCGTGCCCAAGGACTGTGTTTCAATTGTGACGAGAAATTTATTCCTGGCCATAAATACACAGGTGGAAAATTTCTCTTAGTGGTGGAAGATGAGGATGTTAATCAACCTGAACTAGATGAGAATTGTGAAGAACCTACCCTAACCCTTGAACAGGACGACACGTATTTTCAACTTTCTCTTCAAGCTGCCAATGGTCAATTTTCCCTTAAGACATTAAAATTCAAGGGATTCATCAATGGTCTTTCAGTGGATGTTCAGATTGATACAGGAAGTACCCATAATATACTAAAGCCACATATAGCTCACCACCTAAAACTCCCAACCCACCCAGTTCCCATTTTCTTTGTCATGGTTGGCAACGGTTCTAAATTATCCTGTTTCGGCATCTTCCCAAAGGTACCTATCATGCTCCAAAATACATCCTTTTCAATCCCATTTCACTTACTACCGATTGAAGGCGCCGACGTTGTTCTTGGTAAGGAGGGGTTACAAACTCTAGGACCTCTCATGGCTAACTTTTTTACTCCCAAGATTTCGTTGAATTATAACAACAATGATATCACTATCACTGGTGATACCAAAACCCTCATTACCCCCTCTTCCTACAACAACTTTTGTCACCTTTTACAAATAGATTTTGTTGCCTCTATCCACCTTTTACTTTATCAACCCTCTAATGATCAAAACGATCATTTCCAAACTTCCACTAGCAATATCCTTGATAACCTCCCCGCCACACTTCCCCACCAAATATCTTCCCTCATAAAATCTTATGCAACCATTTTTAACAAACCCCAAGGCTTGCCCCAACCCCACGGCCACCGTATACCTATCATTACTAACATTGCTCCTATTAATGTAAAACCATATGGATATCCACATTCTTAAAAAGATGCAATGACTACCATTATACAAGATATGCTCAATGATGGTATCATTAAACCCAGTAACAACCCACATTCCTACCCGGTGCTTTTGGTTAGAAAAAAAGATGGATTTTGGTGTTTTTGTGTTGATTATAGAGCACTCAATGCTGTCGCAGTCCGTGACCGTTATCCAATACCTACAATAGATGAACTATTTGATAAATTGGGTTTGGCAACTATTTTATCTAAGATTGACTTACGATCAGGTTACCACCTGATCCGGGTGACACCAGAGGACACTCACAAAATTGCATTCAGAACATTTGATTGGCACTATGAGTTTTTGGTAATGCCTTTCAGCTTAACTAATGCTCCTAGTTCTTTTTAATCAGCCAAGAACGATTTGTTACGACCATATCTTAGACGGTTTGTGTTAGTTTTCTTTGACGATATTTTCATTTACATTTCTTCTATTACCGACCATGCACATCATTTAAAATTGATTTTAGAATTGCTTTTATCTAATCAATTTTATGCCAAGTTATCAAAACGTGTGTTTGTTATTCCTAGTGTTAATTATTTAGGTCACATTATTTCAAGTGTTGGTGTAACCCCAAATCCGACTAAGATTCAGGCTATCCTAGACTGGCCGAAACCACAGGCACTCGAGGGTTTTTTAGGCCTCACCGGCTTTTATAGAAGATTCGTGCGTCACTATGCTCTCTCGCCGCTCCTCTCACCGATTTATTACATTCCACTAAGTTACAATGGAATACAATAGCTGACACGACCTTTACAACATTAAAACGAAAAATGACGGAAACCCCAGTTCTTGGTCTTCCAGATTTCTCCAAACCCTTCGTGTTTGAAACTGATGCTTCGGGAGTGATAGTTGGCGCATTCCTATCACAAGACGGCCATCTGATCGCCTTCTTAAGCAAAAAGCTTTGCAACCGCCTCCAAGCATCCTCGGTGTACGTCCGCGAAATGTTTGTCATTACTGAAGCTGTTACGAAATGGAGACAAAATTTAATAGGTCGACATTTTCACATTTTTACAAATCAGAAAATCCTAAAGAATCTATTGGTTCAAATTATCAAAACACAAGAACAACAGAAGTGGGCCGCTAAGTTACAAGGGTTCGAGTTTGACATTCATTACAAGCCTGGAAAAACAAATCAAGTCGTTGACGCTTTAAGCCGCATTCCATCTGACGAAGACTCTTCTGCTCTCCATCTCATCCCCTGTTCCACTCCTCATCAACCAATTGAAACAATATTACAAGTCAGATTCAGAAGGAAGACAACTTATGGCTAAGGTTCATACTGACACCTCCTCATAGAATAAATTTCAACACAAAGACAATCTTGTGTATTTCAAAGAAAGAATTTTTATACCTGAATCTTACTAGTTGCGAAATGTAGTCATCATCGAAAATCATTGTACACCAGAAGGCGGTCACTTTGGATTACAGCCAACACTTGCTCGCTTGTCTTTTTCATTCCTGTGGCCTGGAGTTTACAAGGAAATCAAAAGTTTTGTTAAGTCCTGTACCACCTACCAGCAAAACAAATACAAGACAACCAAGAAACAGGGACTCCTTCAACCTCTGCCTACACCTACTCAAGTATGGAATGACTTAAGTATAGATTTTATTACGCACTTACCGAATTCTCACGGTCACACAACACTCTGGGTCGTGTGCGATAGGCTCACGAAGTCTTCTCATGTCATTGCTCTTCCTTCTAAGTTCCATGCGAAAGATCTCGCCATTCGTTTCTATGTGGAAATTTTCCGCCTACACAGAGTCCTATAGTCTATAGTTTTAGACCGCGATCCTCTGTTCCTTAGCACCTTCTGGAAAGAATTTTTCTTTGTTCAGGGAATAACCTCGAAGTACAAATCCGCCTATCACCCTGAAACGGACGACCAAACAGAAGTCCTTAACCGGTGTTTAGAGACTTACTTACGATGCCATACGAGTGAAAACCCTAAGAAATGGTTTAATTTCTTACATTTGGCAGAGTTTTGGTATAACTCCACTTATTACTCAACCCTTCAGATGTAACCCTTTGAGGCACTTTATGGTCGTCGCCACCATCGTTTCCCTCCTACACAATCGGATCTACCATAGTCCCCACCTTGGACACCTCCCTGCAAAACCGTGAGGACTTAATGCAAGCTATACAACATAATCGTCGGTGTTTTGGAGATCCACTTATTAAAAGCCTTTTGGATTTGTAACTTTAACAACCAAATCAGTATAACCAATTACTATAGTTGAGCACCAATGGTGTATCTAACATACATGATATGAAACTGTCCAAAGTCCAAGAAAATGAGTGAGTTTTCAGATCTATAATAATTACTTCAGATCTATAATAAAGAGTTCAAATATACTAATGATGTATCATTATAACTTCGCGCTGGAGTTTGTTGATATTGCACCGTCTCTGTCATAAACAATAAAAAATTCGTAATAACAAAACCTAAACACATAAATTTACCAAAATAAGTTAATAATAATAACAAAACCTAAATTGATAAATTCATACATAAACCTTTTCGAATTCGACCACCACGAGACTCGTCGCCAAAAACCCTTTTCCACCACCACCACCACAATCGTCACCGGAAATTGGTTTCCACCACCACCACACTCATTACCGGAAACCTGTTTCCACCCCCACCACACTCATCGGCATAGCAAATGGTGAAAAGAGAGAAAGTGGAAGAAATAAAATAACAATCAAAGAAAGAGAAAAAGGTGAAGAGAGAAAGGGGAAAAAAGAAACATATCTGCATAAAAGGGTGAGGAGAGAAATTGGAGAAATGATAAGAAAATCGAAGAAAGAGAAAAAATCAAGAAAATGAAGAGAAATGATCATTTGGGTTTTTATACTAATGAGAGGTAGTATTATTTTAATATTAAAAGTGAGGAATTTAGTGTATAATAAAGACCAAAAATAACATTTTAGTGACGTGGCAGAATAAGAGTTAAAGGTAAATGAGAGTTTTCCACAGCCTAAATTTTTTTCTATGGTAGATACATAAAAAAAAGTTGAGTTTTTCTTTCTTCTCTCTTGTTTTTTCACTCTCGTTACTATGTGTTTTTGAAATTGTCGAAGAATCAATTTTTTTTTTTCATTTTTCATTTTACTTGTTGAATTTTTTTTATATTTTCTTAATTTTTTTTAAAGAATTATTTAAATTTCTCTTTATTTGAATTGAAAAATTATGATACTTAATTCTTTTTAGAAAATTATTTGAACTTTCTTGTTTGAAAAATTATTGAGTGGTCAAGCGACAATTATTGAATATTTTTTTTTGAGAATTATTTAGAAAAATTTCTTGTTTGAGAAACTATATGACTAATCTTATACCATATATTAGGAGCAGTAGTTATATCATTTTCGATTGCTCTTTGTACCATCAAATGATGTAATTTTAAATCAAGTAGTTATATCATTTTCAATTACTCTTTATACCATCAAATGATGTAATTTTAAATCAATTATCTATCATAAAAATAGTAAACGCACATTATAAAATTGAACTGTTTTATCTTAGGTTACCTTATATAATTTTGAATAAAGTCATAGAATATTTTAAAAAAAACGATCTAATCCGCAAATTAACCCTATATATTTCTACTTATGGGACAAATTTTCAAGACCAATAGTTACTAGCCTACACCTCTCTTATGTACTATCTATAGTACCAATTATTATCAAATCATGTAATCTTGTAACACTAACACCTCTCAGTTTCAATTTGGCTACATTTTGATTTTATGAATTGCAAAATATGGGGATCATCTCAAGGAAGATCTTCCCTCCTAGTGGGAATTCCTTAATATATAAGAAAAATATATTTTAAAGAAATGTTCAATAGTTCTTGTTTTTAAATCAAAAAAATTATTGTAAAATATTAAAACTAATTTTATAAATCGGTGAATATCATCCCTTGAAAAGATGGAAAATTCTTAGGTGGACACATACCTAAGAAATTGTTTTACACACAACCAATCACAAAATTTTAATTAATTAAAAAAATAAATACTGATTTTTCTCTCTCCTTCATAATCTCAACCACCCCATGAATCCAATTAAAACCAAAATTAAAATTAAAATAAATTAAAAAAGACTCTTTCTTATTGGTTGTGCCTAAAAATGTAGATTTAGGGTCGTGTCCATGCAAGAATTGCTCTGAAAAGATAATAGATAGACTGGATAGATTTTATTTTTAAAGGATTGAAATTTTTAAAATAATATTTACTGGGTCATAGATGGATAATAAATTTCTTTTATCCTTTCATTTACAATCCATCAATCCAATCATTTTCCCATACTTAAATAACCGTACATTCATTTATTTCCACACACCTTTGTTTTTCAACCCATCTTAATTTGTTTTCTTTATTATTTCTTTTATACAATTTCAGCTTCCTGATCAAATAATATTCAAAAGTAAAAAATTATATAAAAAATTATTAACAAAGCTTATAATAATATTATCATTTTTCCAATTATATTAAAAAAAAATATTTTTAAATTTTATATATACATATATTTCCTTATATTTTTTAATAGAAAAAAATTATTTTTTTAAATTTATTGAATAATAATATATCATAATATTATAATAATACAATAATTATTTATTTAATTTAAAAAGTAATTTTTTATAATAAGAAGTTGAGTAAAATATTAGCAAACTCGTGTAACACATGCATGGATACTGCCCCACAAAAAAAATTGAGGCATGTGTTTGGCAATTGAGGACAAATAAGCTACTTTGTCTTGAAATGAGAAGTTGATGCAGGCCTGCAGCTTTCTTGTGAATGAATTTCTAATTTTAGTATAGAAGAAATATTTAGCATTTGTTAATAATTTGCATGTCATTGTCTTATCTATTATTAGTAAAAAAAAGAGAAGCTAACAGAAGAATCTACATCAGGATGCAATTGAACCAGATCTGGAATAAAGCAGCGCCAAATATGCCGAATTACAAATATATTTATTATATTAAATTAGCAGTAAAAGAAAACTTAAACCATAACGATAACATCAATCCAGAAACTAGATAATTCATTATAGGAATGAGAAAATAGATAAGCCACTTCTTTCAGCAAATAATTCATCAGATGCAAGTCTTTGTAGTAACTATTTAATCGCACTTTTTTACAAAACTCTCTTTTGAATTATCATAATCATTCATAAATAAATAGAATTTAAAATAAAAGGCAACTATTTTTAAATATTATCATGTTATTAATTTGAAATCAGTCCAAACACAGTTTTGTCTTAAAATCAAATGAATTATTGTACCAAATAATGCCATTCATCCTATCCGTGGCAGACAATTAGATATGGAGACGACAACCGATCAGCACCGTTTCCTAACCACTGCTTGAAACAAAGTAATTTTGATAATTACACAATACCATCCATTCAGGGTTAGCATAATATAATATGAGATTTAAAACAAATTTTAAATTAAGTTTTTTTTTATATTGACATTTTGAGATATTTTTTATATTTATTATGAAATTAATGTTAAAGCCTACAAATAATAATTATATTTTTATCTTTATGTTCTTATATAAGTGATATGATATTCAAAATCCATATATATTTTGTTTGGTAATAAAATTTCGATTTAATGAGGGACGCAAAAAATTAGTTTGGAGAGATTTTGCTCTCCTCTCGTGTTCTCTCTTCCTCTTCTAAAATTTGAACTAAACATATTTAATTGTAATTAAAAATTTCTCCACTCTTTCCCTCCCCTCTCCTCTCTATATACTTCAAACCAAACACACCTTAAGAATTCAATCTATATCTATCATATTTATCTATTTTGCGTCCCTCATTAATCGAAATTTTATTACCAAACAAAATATATATGGATTTTGAATATCATATCACTTATATAAGAGCATAAAGATAAAAATGTAAATTATTAATAAAACTCATACTCTTTCCTCCTGAACCAAACATATGTTTAATTAAAACACTTCTCCTCTCCTCTTTTGAACCAAAGACTTATCTTTTTAAAAATAATCCCTCACCTCTCATTTCATTCTCTCCATTAAAATTCATCCCCTCTTCCCCTCATTTGAATCAAACAGACCCTTAGGCTTTGTTTGGAGGAGAGGGGAAGGCTTCCGAAAACAAAATTTTAAAAAAAAATTTAACATTTTTAAAAAAAATGATTTTGTTTAGAATGATAAAAGAGTCATTATCATTACTAAATTTTTAATTTTCATAGTAGTATAACAACCTAAAAGATATTTGAAAAATTTATGTAAGCCCTCCAAAATCTTCATATAATACAACTTTTGAGTTCCCCATTTTATGAGATTTTTGGTGTTATGAATAAAATCAAACCCTCAAAAACCCTTCTATCCAATTTTTTTTTATTCTCTTCACTCAATTCTTTCTATTTTCCAAAACCTCTCATCCCTTCCCATCCAAACTCGCAAACAAAACCTAAATATAAAAATCAAGATTTAAAATAATCCATTAATTCATAATTTATTAAAATTTCTTTAAATAAATTTAGTCCAATCTATCTATTAAAAATAAAATACATCTAATTCATCATTAAGATATTTGAATGGATGAATATTCGTCCATCTATAAAATAAATTAAAATTATTTTTAATTTTATTTTTACGATCAATTATTTATTTTTATATTTCACAATAAAAGGTAAGAGATTGTGAAACAATTTCTAAATATTTTTGAAAATGCACAGTGATATTTTTTTGTGTCTTTGAAGTAACTATTTAATTGCTTTGTTGTAATTTCTTCTTATGTCACGGTGAAAAGAGAAAGAAAGGATGGATACAATCACTCCAACTTTTCACACTGTCCAAAAATCAATCACAATATTGAATTTAATTTTAATATATTTAATTAATTATAAAATAGTATAATTATTTATTGTTTCCAAAACATTTTACATTAACGATAACCTTATCCAATTTTTTGAATTTGGTAGATAAGAATTCATAATTTTATTTCGATCTTGTTTTTCAATAGCCACGTGTCGTACTATGGTTGGTAAGTTCTAAAGTTTAAAAAGTCAAATGCTGCTACTACATGAATGTTTATATCCCTTTTTTTTAGTGCCAAGGGTCATTATATTGGTAGGATTTTAAGTAAAAAAAGAAAAAGAAGAATAGAGATGGAAGGGGATGGAGGCCGCCCCACTTAGTGCTGTTGTTGTTCTTTTTAACCATAATCAATTAGGGTTTAATAATTTAATTGGGCTGTTGGGCCTTCATTATAATCAATTAGGGTTTAATAGTTTAATTGGGCTGTTGGGCCTTCATTATAATCAATTAGGGTTTAATAGTTTAATTGAGCTGTTGGGCCTTCATTAGGTTGCTTTCAATTTTCCATACCCCATTTACTGTTTTTCAAGCCCACTTTAGTTTATCACGTCTATTCTAATTTTATTTTTAATTTTGTATTAATAATGTTTTAATTCCTTGATTATTCCAAAAATTTAAATTTGTTTTATTTTCATTATAGTTTCTAATATCTAAAAAATACAAATATGTGAAATTTAGATTAATTAGATTTTTCCATATTAAAAAACACAAAAATATGTCATTCATTCTTAATCTCTTTTTTTAGATTTAACATGCTTAGTGTTATATTTTTCTTAAATAATCTCAATCAATAATTGTTAGTATTTTTTATCATGCGTGACTAACATTTTCTTGATTTTTACGAGGTATTATCATCTAGAGGCATTCGGACTTCTACTTGTGGACATCTACTATTTTTACAAGTTCTTTTACTTCCAAGACTTCAAATGTCTCTTTATTCTTCAATTCGTCCACTATTTATTTTCTCGCATACTTTTACAATTATGTAATTGTCAATGAGTTGTAATTGTTTAATTAGGCTTTATTTTCCGCACTCCCCTATTTTTGGTTATGTATCCCTAATCTCCGAAGCCTTGTAATAGCGTAGGACATTTACTTTCTGCACCCATAAACTGCTTTAAATTTCTGTGTGATATTAACTGCGCGGTTAGTAAAATAGGGAGTGACAACGATTAATTGAATCTAGTTCACCTAATGCAAGATAAATATCTGAATCCAATTCACGTGATTGTTGCACCCACACACATTTAAGGTAACCTCTCTTTCGTTGCCTTTTCGAATAATAGTCAAGTCCCTCGAACGTAGGGATACCTTAGCCTGTTGCCTACGATTCAAAATCATCATAGTCCCTCCGATAAAAGATCATAGTCCCTTCGAGTTGCCTACGATTAAAATGATCTTGTCCCTCAATGACGCTTCGATTAAATAATGATAGTCCATCTGAATGCTAAGTAAGGATGGCAATGGATACCCATGGGTACGGATAGTAGTCTTCCGCTACCCATCCGTTTAATAAAAATGATATCCATATCCGCCCCATACCCGTGTGGATATCTGTCGGGTGGGTATCCGTGATATTTTAAATATCCGCGGGTATTTACGGATACCCATGGATACTTTTTTTTAATTGAAATTTACTAATTTTTTTATATATTGAATAGAAAATTTATCCTTTTATTAATAGAAAAGTATGTGTTATACATTTAATATATTAAATTCAAAAGCATCTTATAACGAATGTTGACGTAGAATGTGAGAAAATGTTAAAAGAATATTTAAGTATACTAATTGATATTAAAAAGATATTCAAGTATACTAATTTTAAAAGGATATTTAAGTAATTTTAATCACTATTAACGGATATGGATACCCGCGGATATGGATACCATCAAATCCGTATCCGTACCCGTAAGTAAACGGGTAACAAAATATCCGTTTATAATACCCGTGGATACCCGTTAAGCTATCCAACCCGTGCCCATGACGGATTTTATCCGCAGATACCCGCGGGTATGGGTTTTTTTGCCATCCCTAATGCTAAGGTATCCTTACTTGTTGCCTTAAATGACTATTCTCATTAATTCCTAAGACTTCCTACCCTCCTTATGGTATGGATAGCTCTATGGCAAACTGTAGCATCCCGATTTTTATTAATATTTTTACTAATTATATTAGTAATTATATTATTTGGTGTTTTTAATAATTACTTATTTATTTAGTTATTATGTGATATAATAATTATTTAAGTATTTAATTATGTGAGTGGTTGTGTTGTTTGACTTAATTGAGTTATTAGAGAGATATAACAATGGACCTAAGTGATAGAAACATAATGGATGGATTGGTGGGTTAAGCCCAATTGACATAAGTGAGATAGTAAAAAAAGGTTAGGGCTTTAGAGGTTACTATTTTCATTTGGGGGAAAAGATAGGAAGAAGAGAAAAGAGGCAAAAGGGAAGAGAACAACAGTGGAAGAGAAAAGCTAGAAGAAACTCCATTTTCGCAGCTATGTTTCAGCAAAGAGTCACCTTAGAAAAACGGACGCATCTCTCAATCCAACCGTTGGATCATTGCGGTACTTAGACACAACGTTCCTGACCCATAGAGGTAAGTTCTGACCGGAGCGATTTTGATTTTGAAGGTTTTAAGTTCGTCTGATAAGCTGATTTCCGAACTGGTTTTTAGGTGTGTCTCCAAATGATGTTAGAAAGGATTTCTTTTGGAGAAAAGCTTAGAGCTATGGTGAAAGAGTCCATATTTACCAAGGTAAGAGTGGGGTTCTTTCATGCTAAAGGGTTGTATGATAGTATGTTATGGTGGGTTTGATTCTATACTTTGATATCCATGTTCTTCTATGTTACAATTTTGGGTATTTGATGATTTGTTGGAATGTGATGATATAAATGTTATAAGTTGTGTGCAATTGATAATCTATGTGTATTAGATTGTTGTGTTTGTTGTGGGTAAACCATTGATAGTGAAATAATGGGTTTTGTTGTAGAATTGGAAAATAATGGAATAGAAATATAATAGTTGAATTGAAATTAATATAGTTTGATTATTAATTGGATAATTAAATTATTAGTTGAATTGATTCCAATAAGTCTATGTGATTGGAATATACTTGGACTTGGACCAATTATTCGGTTTATCGGTAAATTACGGTATTTTGAGAAATTGACTGTAATTGTGTTTTGGTTGAATATTCAAGTTGAGAATAATATATTGTTATGTCAATGATGTTGTTTTGATAATGTTATTCGTGACCTTCGCGCGATGAAGTCGAAGTCGAAATCGAACAATTCTTAACGAGTCGAGTTTGAACTAAAAAAAATTTATGATGAACTTAAACTCAACCAATTCTTAACTAGTCGAACTGAGCTGAGGCGAATACGACTCGAATCGATTCATTTACAACCCTACAAGCAGGGTAGCTAAATATTCACCTTTATTATTTTATATAAAAGCCACACACCTTTGTTTTTCATTCCATCTTAGCTTATTTTTTTTATTGTTTCTTTTATAGAATTCCATCCTCCATGATCAAATAATATTAAAAACAAAAAAAATTATATATTAAAAAAACTAATAATAATATCATTTTTCAGTTGTATTAAAAATAATTATTTTTAAATTTTTTATATATACATATATTTCTTTAATTTTGTAATAGAAAATATTTTATTTTTTAAATTTATTGAAATAATAATATATCATAATCACATATAGTTCAAATACGGAATAAAATATTAGCAAGCTAGTCTAATACATCCATGGATATTATGTAACTAGATTGTTGGCCCGTGCGATGCACGGGTATTTTAAAATTAAAAAATTATGATACTTATTAAAACTTAATATTTAGTTTATTATTAATTAACATGTTAAAATATATTATTAGTCTTAATTTATAATAATTACATCACATCAAAATATTTTTAATAATATTATTCTATTATATAATTTTATCTTTTATCTACCATAAAAATTGAATCATTCATAATTTTATTAATATAATAACACAAAACTTTAATATTAATTGTAAGAATTTTTTTA
This sequence comes from Vicia villosa, assembly GCF_029867415.1. Taxonomy (NCBI): domain Eukaryota; kingdom Viridiplantae; phylum Streptophyta; class Magnoliopsida; order Fabales; family Fabaceae; genus Vicia; species Vicia villosa. The sequence goes on from NC_081183.1 coordinate 178,693,419, forward strand.
TAAATATTTTTAAAAGTTAAACTTACAGATTTTGAGGTTAAGTATATAACTTGTGTGTTGCATGATTTTTATTATATAGTATATTTATAAGAATTTTTTATGTTAAAATATGATTATTATTTTAAGAAAATTCATAATTTTGATAAATTATAACTTTACTAATAAATATGTGAATTTCTTGTTGTTTTATGTCACTTGCTTCTTTTTATTTTATTTTCTAAGGATCTTAAAAAAAAAAACATGAGAACAATATAATTGTAATTAGGTATAAAAACTTACCAAAGCAATATTAAAAAACACTTAAAAGAAAATATCAAGTTTTCTGTCAATCAAATATTTTGTTTTTTTAATCATTTAAATTTTCTATAATTTTTTATAATCTTCTATCTTTTATTTTAAAATTATTTTCATTTGTATAGAATTTTGAATTTAAATAATAGAAAAACTACTTAGAGTTTTTTTTAATGGCCGAAAACCTACTATACCAAACAAAATAATTAAGGAAAAAAGGAAGAAAATAAAAAGAAAATAAAAATATTGATTTACCATGAGTATATTTTAAACCACTTATTTGTAAGTCCTTTTACCTTTAAGGTGTTTCATAAAGAATATCGCACATGTCTTTATTCTTCTTGCGCATAAACGCATATATTTTCATAATGATTATACATTAAAAAAGTATCTTTGTAAGACTTATACATAATGAATTCTAAAAACCATTATAAGAATAATTTTGAAATGATATGAAATATAAGGACGTGACATTTAATCTTGATATGTGATATTTACTTCAGATGTCTGATATTTAATCATTGGTAATGAGTTGACTCACACACCAAGAGATCGTGAGTTCAACTCCCACGGATGATGTGAGAATTCTCTTCATAGATGGTTTGTAAGTGCCTCTATTAGTACTCTTTGATCCTTGAGGACTGTCTTACCATGTCAAGCCCCCGAAGCCAAACTCACCTAAATTTTTTCACAAAAAAAAAAAACTACTATCTAAAAAAGCTTATCGATATCAATTTTTATACAAATAAATATATATGCAAATTATTTAAATATAATTTAACTGATCTAAAAATTAGAGATAAAAACATCTAAATACTTACCTGAGGTGTCATTAGCAAATGAATAATCTTTTACCCTGCCACGAAAATAAAAAATAATATTCAATACACATGTATAAAGTAAGAAAAAGAAGATAAAAACTATCATACAAACCTAAATAGTAGCACAAAAGTGAAGATGTGAAACTAAAGCGCCATATTTATATTCACCTAGCAAGTATACCAATAACAATTAATAAAATTATAACAGAAAAATTTATTATTAATACCACTGTTAGGGAGTAGTTCAAAGATTCATAAAGTTTTTTTTAATTAATATAAATGACAATATTAATTTTTTAAATTGTAACGGTTCAATTCATTAATTATTTGATTATATAATTTATAACATACAATTCATCTAAAATATAAATATGTCCTTGTATATTACTTAAATCTCTTATAATTAAATGCTTTCATTAATTTATTTTTTTGTTAAAAAATGTATAATGGGCCTATAAGTCATGAGAATTAAATGATAAAGAAATTGTTACATAATTAATTATTTAATGGTTGTTTTGTTGTATAAAAAATAATTCATAAATTTAATATTTATTTATTTATTCATAATTTAAGAAACTATTAAATATTTGAATGATATAGGAGAATTCCTGTATAGAATAATTTTTAGGAGTTGTATCATTAGACATTAAATAAAATTAGTAAAAATTTCAAATTAAATTGAGATACCAAAAGCATTGTACATATACATTTTAATAATACCGAAAACATTTGTTTTAAAAACTCATTAAATGAAATTATTTTACGGTGGAATTGATAAACTCCATCTCCTTAAATGAGGTTTTAATGGAATATAATTCACAAATCTAGTCTAGTAAATAAAATTTAATGACTTATTTTAAAATATTAAATGAATTAATTGATTAGAAGTAGATACAATGTAACGTCAAAATTTTTGAAATTGATGTTTATAATGATAATTTGCCTTTTTAAAAATATTATTATAATTTTTTTTATAAATGCCTTTATTTATATCAATAAAGAATTAAAATAAAATACCTATAAACTTCAAACTATCATATCATTTAATCTTTTGTTCCATTTTTTAATTTTTAATTTTATAAAAAAAATATTTTGAAATTTAATTACTTGTAATATTTGATAATATATTTTGAAATAATTTATTATTTATACCACCAATATTATTTATATTAAAAATAATTAATTATTTATATTACCAATATTATTTATATTAATACATTAATATTATTATTAAATTAATAATAATATTATTATTATTATTAATATGGGTGACATAAAATTAATATTATGATTGTATAAATATTGTTATTGTATAAGTATTATTATTATTTTATAATTATTATAATTTGTTTTTTAAATATCTTTTGTTCCATTTTTAAATTTTTAGTTTTATAATAAAATAATTTGAAATTTAATTAATTTTATATTTAAATAATATATTTATAAATCAATTATTATTTATACCATCAATATTATTTATATTATAAATAATTCATTGTTTATAATATCCAACATTACTTATATTAGTATATTAATATTATTATTATATTAATATTATTATTATTAATATGGGTGGTTTAAAATTAATATTATTTTTGTGTAAATATTATTATTATTTTTTATAACTATTATAAATATTTTTATTGTTTTATTATTTTTGTTATTATGTATATTGTTAATATCATTTTTGTTTGTTATTATTATGAGATTACATGAATATTATATTATAATTTACTATTTATATTATTATTATTATTAAATGAATTATATTCGGTTACAGTTACAACATTAATTGGCCTCAAAACGTTTTTTAATTATCTTCGGTTACAAGTTACAATATTAATTAGCCTCAAAACGCTTTTCAGTTACAATTAGAACATTATTTTTATTTAATAGTTCATTTGTTCATGATATTTAAAATACTCATTAGTTAAAAAAGATTTCAATTAGTATTGAAAAATAAGTTTAAATAAAATTAAAATTCTAATGGTTTCTAATAAAATATTTTTAAATTTAGTTACTTGCATATTTTACTTATATATTTAGAATAATTTATTATTTATACCACCAATATTATTTATATTAGAAATAGTTCATTATTTATATTACCAATATTATTTATACTAATATATTAATATTTATATTATATTAATATTAATATGGGTGATTTAATCTTAATATTATTATTGTATAAATATTATTATTATTTTATAATTATTAATATTATTATAATTATAATTATTGATATTGGATGTTTAATATTAATATCAATATTATTATTATTATTATTATTATTATTATTATTATTATTATTATTATTATAAATGTTAGATGAATAATTTTCAGTTACAGTTAATTGACCTCAAAATGTTTTTCGGTTAAAGTTAGAACAACATTTTCATTTAATTGTTCAATTGTTCATGATATTTAAAATAATCATTAATTAAAAAAGATTTCAATTATTATTGAAAAATAGTTAAAATAAAATTAAAATTCTAATTGCTTCTATTAAAATATTTTGAAATTTAATTACTTGTATATTTTAATAATATATTTAGAAATTATTTATTATTTATACCGCCAATATTATTTATATTAGAAATAATTCATTATTTATATTACCAATATTATTTATATTAATATATTAAAATTATTATTGTATAAATATTATTATTATTTTATAATTATTTATAAAATTTTTATTATATTATTATTATTATTAGTATGTATATTGTTAATAACATATTTATTTGTTATTAAAATTAGATGAATATTATATTATTATTTATTATTTATATTATTATTATATTGGATATTTAATATTAATATTATATTAATATTATTATTATTATTATTTTATTATTTTTATTAGATGTTTATTGTTTATAATTTTATTATTTATTATTAATATTTGATGAATATTATATTATAATTTTTTATTATATTATTATTATTATTATTATTATTATGAGTTAGAAATATAAGGTTGGAGAAGATCTTATGTAGATAATTAGAGTTAATGTAATATTGAATATTGAAATTATAATAAAATGACACATTGACTTATAAGGATGTGTAAATTATTTATATAAAATATATTATTTAATTGGACTTTTGAATTTTTCAATGTTAAAAAAATTGTCTAACTATAATAATAATAATAATATTAAAATATCACAATTTTAAATTTATATTTTATTTTTATTTCCATTTTTATGATTATATATTTTTATAAATTTATTAAAAAATTTAAGATTATTAATAAAATATAATTATTGAAGGATTAGTAATAAAGTAATAACTGTTTATTAATATTATTATACTATTACTATTTGATGTTATTGCTAGAAAGATGATTTAATAATATTGTTAAAAATATAGTGGTTAGAAAAGTGGTTTTAATAATATTGTTAGAAAAAAATAGTGGCTCATAAAAATTGAAAATTTTAAAATTATGCCACATAAGCATTTTGTGTTCAAAGTTGCTAAAATCATGCCACATAAGCATTAGGGTTAGGGTTATCTTCAAGGTTGCCATCATGACAACCTTGCATTTAGATTAAGTAGATACAGTAAATATACTGCCCCACCAAAAATTGAGGCATGCGTTTGGCAATTGAGGACAAAATCAAATAAGCTACTTTCTAATTTTAGTATAGAAGAAATATTTAGCATTTGTTATTAATTTGCATGTCATTAATTTGAAATCTATTTTACAATTTAAGAAAGCGGATCGTGAAACGCGAGGAAAGAGAAAGAAATGAAAATTATTGTTTTATCATACCACTTGACAATAATTACACATGCAAGTCCAACTTCCTTTATTAGATAATGTCATTCAGCCCATCCATTATTAGAAAATTATTGTTTTAAAATCAAATGAATTATTGTATTAAATAATGCTATTCATTCCATCCATGGTAGACAAAACCAATTTTTATAATTACATAATTACCATCCATTCTCTACATTATATAAAGGCTGCATGTGTCTTTATTTTTCATTCCATCTCAACTTCTTCTCTTCATTTCTTTTTTAGAATTTCAGCATCATTGTTCCAATATGAAGTTTCATTTCTTTCACATTACTACTTTTCTCACGGTGAGTTGCTCACAACTCCATGCATAATAAACTCAACCACTTTCATTCCACATTACTACTATTTTTGCTTGTAAATAAATGATTATTAATCTTAATATATTCTCAAATGCAGCTTCTGCTAGTGGCAACTAATGCTGCAAGATTACCACCTCAACTTTACTGGAAGTCCGTAATCCCCAACTCTCCAATGCCAAAAGTCATCGCTAATCTGCTTCCCAACTTTCCCATGCCAAAACCCATCACTAATCTCCTACTCCCTGGTCAGTGCCATACTCTAAAATTATGCATAAATAATATCTTTAAACTCTCTCACTTTACTGTATAGATGTAAATTTTCTTTTATATATTTAAAATTATTTACATTTAGAATTTAATTTCCATTTAATTTCCGGTGTAAATGTAGGAGTGAAAAAGAGCTACTCTGATGGAGGTGAAGTTGGTGTAAGCTCTGGAGAACTACCTAATGCATTTTCTTACAAACATGATGCAAGTGAGCCTGATATAAATTCAGGAGAATTACCTAATGCCTTTTCTTACAAACATGCTGCAAGTGAGCCTGATGTCAATTCTGGAGAATCACCCGATGCCTTTTCTTACAAACATGCTGCAAGCGAGTCTGATGTGAATTCCGAAGAATTACCTAATGCCTTTTCTTACAAACATGGTGCAAGCGAGCCTGATGTGAATTTTGGAGAATTGCCTAATGCCTTTTCTTACAAACATGGTGCAAGCAAGTCTGGTGTGAATTCCAGAGAATTACCTAATGCCTTTTCTTATAAACATGGTGCAAGCAAGTCTGGTGTGAATTCTGGAGAATTACCCAATGCCTTTTCTTACAAACATGGTGCGAGCGAGCCTGTTGTGAATTCCGGAGAATTACCTAATGCCTTTTCTTACAAACATGGTGCAAGCGAGACTGGTGTGAATTCCGGAGAATTACCCAATGCCTTTTCTTACAAACATGGTTCGAGCGAGCCTGTTGTGAATTCCGGAGAATTACCTAATGCCTTTTCTTACAAACATGTTGCTGGTGAGTCTGATTGAATTCCGGAGAATAACCTAATGTCTTTTCTTACTAACATGTTGCAGGTGAGTATGATGTAAATTCTGGAGAATTACCTAATGCCTTTTCTTACAAACATGATGCAGGCAACTCTGATGTGAATTCTAAAGAATTACCTAATGCCTTTTCTTACAAACATGCTGCAGGCGAGTCTTATGTGAATTTTGGAGAGTTATCTAATGCTTTTTCTTACAAACATGCTGCACAAGAGCCTGGTGTGAATTATGAAGAATTACCTAATGCATTTTCTTACAAACATGCTGCAAGCAAGCCTGATGTAAATTTCGGAGAATCACCTAATGCCTTTTCTTACAAACATGCTAAAAGCGAGCCTGATGTGAATTTCAGAGACTCGCCTAATGCATTTTCTTACAAACATGCTGCAAGCGAGCCTGATGTGAATTCCGAAGAATTACCTAATGCCTTTTCTTACAAACATGCTGCAAGCGAGCATGAAGTGACTTCTGGAGAATTACCTAATGCTTTTTCTTACAAACGTGCTGCAAGCGAGCGTGATGTGAATTCCGGAGAATTACCTAATGCCTTTTATTACAAACATGATGCAAGTCATCTAGATTTGAATTCCGGAGAATTACCTAATGCCTTTTCTTACAAACATGGTGCAAGTGAGCCTAATGTGAATTCTGCAGAATTACCTAATGCCTTTTCTTACAAACATGGTGCAAGCGTGCCTGCTGTGAATTCCGGAGAATTACCTAATGCCTTTTCTTACAAACATGCTGCAGGTGAGTGATGTGAATTCCAGAGAATAACCTAATGTCTTTTCTTACTAACATGCTGCATGTGAGTCTGATGTAAATTCTGGAGAATTACCTAATGCCTTTTCATACAAACATGATGCAGGCAACTCTGGTGTGAATTCTGAAGAATTACCTAATGCCTTTTCTTACAAACATGCTGCAGGCGAGTCTTATGTGAATTTCAGAGAATTATCTAATGCTTTTTCTTACAAACATGCTGCAGGCGAGCCTAGTGTGAATTATGAAGAATTACCTAATGCCTTTTTTTGTGGACATGTTGCAGGCGAGCCTGGTGTGAATTATGAAGAATTACCTAATGCATTTTCTTACAAACATGCTGCAAGCAAGCCTGATGTAAATTTTGGAGAATTGCCTAATGCATTTTCTTACAAACATGCTGCAAGTGAGTCTGATGTGAATTTTAGAGAATCACCCAATGCCTTTTCTTACAAACATGCTAAAAGCGAGCCTGGTGTGAATTTCGGAGACTCACCTAATGCCTTTTCTTACAAACATGCTGCAAGCGTGCCTGATGTGAATTCCGAAGAATTACCTAATGTCTTTTCTTACAAATATGCTGCAAGCGAGCGTGAAGTGAATTCCGGAGAATTACCTAATGCTTTTTCTTACAAACATGCTGCAAGCGAGCGTGATGTGAATTCCGGAGAATTACCTAATGCCTTTTATTACAAACATGGTGCAAGTCAGCTAGATGTGAATTCCGGAGAATTACCTAATGCATTTTATTATAAACATGGTGCAAGTGAGTCTGATGTGAATTATGGAGAATTACCTAATGCCTTTTCTTACAAACATGCTACACGTGCGACTGATGTAAATCATGGAGAATTACCTAATGCCTTTTCTTACAAACATGCTACACGTGCGGCTGATGTAAATTATGGAGAATTACCTAATGCCTTTTCTTATAAACATGCTGCAAGTGAGCCTGATGTTTAAGCTATTGTTGTGTGTCACAGTGATACATCACAATGGAATCTGATGCTTTTGGCATTTCAAGCTCTCAAAGTTAAACCTGTGACTATTCCGGTTTTCCACCTCCTACCTAAGGATAATGTTGTTTGGATTTCCAAGTAGAACAACATCTTTCCTTAGACGTTTAGGTGTGTTGTGTTAGCTACGTTTTACTTTCAATGTTTTAGGTTTTCCATATTTGCTATGTCGTATTATTACAAGTGTGTTATTTGTTTTACTTTTATGTATTTACTATGATGTATTACATGTGTGTTAAATAATGTTGCTTTGATGTTATGGCTCATTGCATTAATAAATGTGTTTTCTTTATTTATCAACTCTATAGTTCAACCTTAAAAATTAGCAATGACGTGCAATTTATGGTTGGAAGAAGAAATCGGGATTGTTTAACAGCATAGACAAAAATTGGTCTTCGAAATACATGTAATGCAATTACCATCCCGTACTCTCTCACGTATGGCCAATGTCTTCAACTGCCAATGCACTCTCCCTACGCAAAAAAAAATTATTTTGATGGCTACGACTATCTCTAATCTATAATATTAATGATGGCCACAACGAACTCCACGATATCGTTTTTAGCTTCTTTTCATGACTCCTCAGTCAACACAGAAGATGTTTCAACATTGTCTTCGACATCTATCTCCTTTTTATTGATTGAATAATTTATTACCACACTTGTGGATTCCACAACAACTTTAGTTTTGGAGTTAAAAACTCTATAAAATCTTCTGTTTGGAGAGTAACCCAGAAATATTCCTTCATCACTTATGGGATCCTTCTTATCCTTTTGATCTTTGTCATTTAATACATAACAGTTACTTCTAAAGGTATGAAAATATTTGATTGAATGCTTCTTTCTTTTCCGTAACTCATATAGAGTAGTTAAGGCACCTCATCTCAAAGAGATCATGTTATGAAAGTGACACGTCCACAAGTGCACGACAAATGTCAGAGTAGTAAAATACCGAACCTCAGAGACCAATGGTTAAGTATCGACTTTTATTCTATCTATGTAAAGCTAGAGCAATCGAATTGATAGGGATTAACGATACTTAAGTGAAAAATCACTTAAGTCAAAATAAATTAAATAAAAATCACTTTTTGAAAACATCTTAAATGAGTTAAACTTGGATTTTATTCAAAAATAAACAGGACTTAAGATCATGATACCTTATCTAACGTTTCCATGTAATTGACTTATTTTAGTTATAAGAATTCTTGCGCGAGTTATAGAAAATAGATAAATGTAGACATTGTCTGCTTTCGCCTGCGTGTTATCTTACCTTCCATAAACAAGACGCTCGTCGGCTCTCGCTCGCACAGAGTTATTTATTGAAGATCATTACTTTTGCACGACTATAAAGATGGGACATTTCTCAATCGCTTTCAAGTACTTTCGTATCATCGAATTTGATTGTTTACAAACCTGTTGTCGAATATCGATAAGTTCTTTTGATTCATTATTAATACCTGAGAACTCTTTTACATTCGTAAAAGTGTATATAATAAGAACTCAAGCTTATAAAATAATCGCGATTCAAATTCTCATAAGTAATAAATCGATCACACGGGTGGTTTAGAGTTAGAACTACCTAATGCTTTTTCATACGCTCTTGGTGTAAGTGAGCGTGATGTAAATTCTAGAGAACTACCTATTGCTTTTTCATACGCTCTTTGTGCAAGTGAGTGTGATCTAAATTCTAGAGAACTACCTAATGCGTTTTCATACGCTCTTGCTACAAGTGAGAGAACTACCTAATGCTATCACATAATATCATGCTGCAAGTGAGCGTGATGTAAATTCTAGAGAACTACTTAATGCTTTCACATTACATCATGCTGCCAGAATTGCCTAACGCATTCAAATATAGTCAGGTGTGTTGTGTTTGTTATGTTTTACTTCCACTGTTCTAGGTTTGTCGTCTTTACTATGATGTATTATTACAAGTGTGTTATTTGTGTTACTTTGATGTATTTGTTATGATGTATTACATGTGTGCTAAATAATGTTGCTTTGATGTTATAGCTCACTGCAATATAAATAAATGTTTTGTCTGTGTCCATCACCCCTTTTGTTCAGCCTTAGAAACTAACAATGACATGCAATTTGTTATTGGAAGAAGAAATAATGATTGTTCAATTACCATCACGCACTCCCAACTCACGTGCGGCCAACGTCTGTCAACTACCATCACACTCTCCCTACGCAAGAATATATATTATAGAAATTAAAATAAAAGAACTAGACAAATGATTGAGATTAATTAAATTAAACTTAGATTTACTAGCATATTTTTAATGATCTCTGCAACCGTTATATTCCTCTTGGTGTATTGGTTGTGTCTTGTGTTTGTTTCCAACACCCTTTAATCATTTTGCAACAATTCTCACATTTTAATTTTGAGGGACAATCCGTAAAAAAAAAAAAATTGAGGGACAAGAATTATGCACATACTAAGAAGTGGGAATCCATCATCTTCCTATTTTGTTTGATATTGATACAAGAATTATGCATATGCAATGAAAGAATAATGTCTCCAATTTTCACTTCCTTAACCTACACCTCTGAACATCACAAATTCACAATAAATAGCAATCTTATTTTCACCAGTGCTTTCCAATACTTGTTGCTAGCAACAACTAATTAAGGCTATATTGGGTACTCCATGAATTTCTTTTTACACAAAATACATCAAACTAACCAATAAATGGTTAATTTTGATACAATTTTTTCCTGTAATACCATTAATTACTCATTTACTCGTTTCACATATTTCTGTCTACAATAAATAGTTAAAGCCATTAGTAAAATAAATATGAGATACCTGCAAAGCCAATAAAATTAAGACCATTTTTTCTATAATATCATTATTTAAGGCCATTGTAACTGCATGCAAAGTAGGAACTTGACCAAAGATACTTGATTGCATGAAAGTGTGACATAAGACAGGAACGATAAAAACAAAATGAAAAGATCATCAGAAGGTGTATTGTAGCTTAGATGGTACACAAGCTTATTGTTATCCTTGATGCATGTCTCTTTGTATCAAAATCCATTAACACTTGAAATTTTATTTATTTTATGTTATCTATTAAATAAGTTGTGTGATTATTCAGATGAAGGATACTCGCTGCAAACTTTGCACAAAGTATAAGATGGGCGTGAGGGATATTATTCACGTAGGACATGTTGACCGATATATGGCTGGCACCTTAAGATTTTATTTGTGTATGTCAACTTGATATCTGACACTTTGTATATTTGAATAAGTGTTTGACAAACTCAGTGTAATGATATATATTTGAGATTGAAGTGAAATGTCCACGCTTCGGTTTATATTAGTAACGTGTAATTGGTAACGTGTAATGATATTTTAATATAATTGAAAGTAGTTATGTTTTGTGAAACTCTAGATTTGTCCCGCAGATGATTTAAGCCAATCATGTACAATTTTTATAATATTTTACATTTTAATTTTTCAAATATTAATAATATTTATGTTATGTTAAACCTTATAAAATTTTGTTCTAACTTCTATTGCATAGGAAAATAACAGTCTCAATTTATCAATAAAACTAATTTAATTATTTTAAAATTTTGAAATAATTTACATGCGGATATAGATTCCTAGGGAATTACTTGCGGATTTTGGTTCCTGGAGATTTACCAACGGATTTACTATTATTCAGAAAGGTTTTAGCTGGGGACGAATATCGCCAGAAAAAAACTGTAGGAAACGGCTTTCCTACGAATTTTTAGCTCAAATTCGCAGGTAAATACGCAGGAAAATAAAGTATTTCTAGTAGTGAATGTTGTTAAGAAAAATCATTTGATAGGTAAAGAAAAAGTTTAATTGATTCTTTATAAAATGGCCATATCAATATATGTGTGTTTGGTTTTGTGGTGAAAAAAATTAATTTTGAAAGCATTGATGTTAGTTAAATTTGAGTTTAATATAAAGTGCTTTATGTTTGGATATATTCACAACAAAAGTGATTTGTATGAAAAATGTTGTTTGGATATTTTATCAAAATGACTTTTGGATGTGTAAATGACGAAAATCGTAAAAAAATATGGTAAGAATTAAGGATATTGTTCAATTTAAGGGCAAAAAAGAAAAATTTAATGGAAATGGAGAATTGATTCCTAGAATTGATTTCAAGAAGTTAGGAATTGTAGCTTCATAAAAAATCAATTCTAAACCAGAAAAAAACATGGTGGCGGTAGACTGTTTGAGAATGTCAAACACTCTAAAATTGATTTTACAAGTCCAGAATTGATTTTAATGTTTTTTACCGGACAACCAAACATAAACTATATCGAAGGAGACTTCTTGGTTAAACCGAGCTTGCATATGTTCATCTAAATGAGGTCGGGAAGCATTCAAGAGATATTGATGAAATCGTCTCCATTTTTTGGTCTATATTATATAGACTTTGAACATGTTTGTTTTCATCATTATGGATTGGTTGAGTATTTGTTGGTGTATATGACTGGTATTGAAATGTAATGTTTTCAATAATATATTTACTCCATGTTCATATTCCATTTTCATTTGAATAGCAAGAAAGTTTAAACTTTTATTCAAATTCCCTTAAGTTGAATATCATTCAAAATGATTTGTTGCTGTTTGATAGATTAGCAACTATCACTCATTTGCACTGTATGTAATATTGAAAATGTAATTGACATATTTCATGAAGTGACATGGGAAACAATTAATTATATCCAAACCAAAAAAAAAAAAAAAAAAGCATGCATAAATATCCGGATCATGTAGTTTTAAGGGTATGTATATTTTTGCATATAAAATGTATAAGATTGATTGTTAAAAAAATTGATTTAAATCTTTTACGCGTATTTCGTTGTAAAATTTTAGTTCTGTTATTAATAATTTTAGAGAATACTTTTATTTAATTCTCTTGGACATAATATGATATATTTGTATTTTTACGATTTCTACTATGTTTAGTTTATTTTTTACATGGATTGTGGTTAAGGGAAACTGACACCTTACAACAACATTTTAAGTACAAATGTGGAGTTTCAAAGTGATTGATTTCTTATTTATGATGAGAAAAATATAGGAGGAAAAGCAAGGTCCACAAATATGACACTAACATTAGTCGATAAGTCATCCATAATTACTCATGGAATAATGGAGGATATATATAGTGAAAGTATTCATATACCATGTTGATTTTGTAATTGTCCACGTTGAAGAAGAAGTTGAAGCTCTTATCATCTTAGGTAGATCATTTTTGTGTATTACTAGGGAAATGTTGATCCGGAAACGTGGGAGCTTAAGGAAAAGATGATAACTAAAATGGATAATGACTTGAAACTTTGGGAGGAAAATGAAAGAAATATCTTACCTCACCCTTTGTTTCTTTCTTGAACCATGCGAGTTTCCTAAAATGTTCTTTGTTTTCGTAGATGTATCTTAGGAGTACTTTTTTTTGTTTAAAGTTGTTTTGTTCCGTAGATGCACATACGCAAACTTTCGTAAATTTCAAAATTTCTTGTATTTTGTACCAGAAATTTCGAAATTTCCAATACTTTTTATAAGGGTGTATCGGAAATTTCGTCCGAAAATTGTTTGTATCTCATCGAGGATAAACTTGGAATATTCAAATTTTGAGGGGTGCCATGTTTAATTTATGGGATGACATGTTAATTCCTCCAAAAAATTTCGTCCGAAAATTGTTTGTATCTCATCAAGAGTAAACTTGAAATATTCAAATTTTGGAGGGTGTCATGTTTAATTTATGGAATGGCATGTTAATTCCTCCAAATTGGCTAAGCATGACAAACCAAAATAAGCTTGATTTGAATCTAATAACTCTTTTTCAATCATGAGTTAGTCATCAGTGCCTTGGATTTGAAGCGGCATTTCTTATTTTTGAATTTACCTACCCACTAGAATCAAATCTTGGTAAGACTTACAAAATATTAATCGGAAACCCATGTTAAAAAATTTGACTGAAAATTAATTATGTAGTGTTCGATTCAGGTCAACATTTAAGGTGATTCAAATCCATCTATATAAACTAGAATTTATTTTAATGCACTATTTATTATTTTCTTTTCCTATAAATAAGATAGCACACTCTTTTCAAATGAACCTTTTCATAATTTTAAAAATAGCTTTTTGATTAATTGGGGAGATAGAATTGTAGTGTTCTACGAGTGTCCTTTTTTCATGAATATTGAGGATTCAATAGTATGATTTAAAAAGGAGGGAAAAGAATCATATATGTTAGGCTATTCTGTTAACTTTTTCATTTTTCTTATGACATTCTTTAGTGTCACCGACGACAAAAGAAAACTCTCATGACATTCGGGCATTTACAGCCATATATGTAACCAAACAATGAACAATCCTCTTACCAATATAGTTGAGACAGTGGAAGTTGAATTAATAACTTGGTTGATACATTGTGATAAATCTCACTTTTAATAAGTAGATACATCATTCTCTACATTATATAAAGTCTGCATGAGCCATTGTTTTTCATTCCATCTCAACTTCTCTTCATCATTTCTTACTTAGAATTTTAGCTTCATTGATCCAATATGAAGTTTCATTTCTTTCACATTATGACTTTTCTCATGGTGAGTTACAACTCCATAAACTCAACCACTTTCATTTAGCTTGTTAAAAAGTGATTACTAATGTTAATATATTCTCAAATGCAGCTTCTGATAGTGGCAACTAATGGTAAAACACTGCCACCTCAACTTTACTGGAAGTCCATGCTTCCCAACTCTCCAATGCCAAAAGCCATCACTAATCTCCTACACCCTAGTTAGTACCATACTCTAAAATTGTTTATGCTTCTAAAATTGTTAATGCTTCAAAGTAGAAAACTTTATTACACATTTTAATTTCAATTTATTATTTTCATATGAAGGTGGATATTGGAGTGAAGAGAAAGCAACATGGGTGGATGTAGGCAAGGGTGGTGTAGATGTTGGAGTGAGAAAGGGCTACAATGAAGGAAGTGGAACTGATGTGAATGTTGGAGTTGGACATTCTGATTCTCCATTTAATTACCTGTATGCCGCAAGTGAGACTCAATTACATGATAAACCAAATGTAGCACTCTTCTTTTTGGAAAAGGACTTGCACCATGGGACAAAATTGAACTTGCTGTTTCCTAAGACCACTTCAAATAATGAAGCAAAGTTCTTGCCTAAAGAAGTTGCCAATTCGATACCCTTTTCATCAAACAAGGTGGAATACATACTCAACAAATTAAACATCAAGAAAGGGACCAAGGGTGCTCAGATTGTGAAGAACACAATCAGTGAGTGTGAAGAACAAGGCATCAAAGGAGAAGAAAAGCTTTGTGTGACATCATTGGAGTCCATGATTGATTTCACTGCTCTTAAACTTGGGAAAAATGTTGAGGCTATTTCAACACAAGTGAACAAAGAAAGTGAGTTTCAAGAATATACAATAGCACAAGGAGTGAAGAAATTGGGGGAGAAGAACACAGCTGTTGTGTGTCACAAAGAGAATTATCCTTATGCAGTTTTCTACTGTCATAAAACAGATACAACTAAAGTTTACTCAGTGCCATTGGAAGGTGTTGATGGAAATAGAGTTAATGCTATTGCTGTTTGTCACACTGATACCTCACAATGGAATCCTAAACATTTGGCTTTTCAAGTGCTTAAAGTTCAACCTGGAACTGTTCCAGTTTGTCACTTCCTTCCACAGGAACATGTTGTTTGGGTTTCCAAGTAGAAACAAACAAATCCCATTGGTGACACTGATGAATATTTATGCAGTTTTAACAGAATAAAGTGAACTATGAAATTTATCCTAGTACTTTATAAATTACTGCTGTGTTTTACTTCCACTGTTTTAGGTTTGCCGTATTTACTATGTTGTATTACTGCAAGTATGATATTTGTTTTACTTTTCCAGTTTTAGGTATGTTGTATCAGCTCTAATGTATTACATATGTGCTAAATATGATATAGTGAAGCTTTATCATTTGTGTGAAAATCATCTTAAGATTTTCAGATTGACTAAAAATGTTCACTTCATTATAGTTAAGCTTGTTCTATTTTATACTAAACAATCTCATCTCAAGATGTCAATATATCCAAAACAACTCAGTGATCAAGTAAAAAAAATATAAACGATTTCCTCGACTTTTCCATCTGGGTACATTACCAAATAAGAACTTGGAAAGTGCTTTAAATGGAAGCTTATTTCATTATATACATTATGGGAAGACTTTTCTCTTTCCAACACAGCATTAGAAGCCAATATTCGAATCAATATACAAAACAAAATTTTGGCTATCTTACCCTATAGATCAAAAATGCTGTAAAGAATGGTGGATGGTAACTACATTGCACGTTGCTGTACATTGAAACTAATTTCACTCCAAAAAATGCATACCTCATCATGATAATTGAGTATTCTGGGGCACTTGATATTTACGCTGCTTCCATGTTTCAAATCTTGGAATCAATTATGGCGAATGCACCACCCAATATCAACAAATATCTTTTTACACTGTCATGAATAAAGACGGTTTGGATGCTTCAGGATTCAGCCATGGGAGTGTCAGCCTTGAATTTATCAGGTGCATATGGCTCCAAGGATCCCCATGTTCTTCCAACCTTTAATTTGACATTCAGAGGAACTGCAGAAGTATACGTGTAAACAATGAATATGTGATTTGACCATACAGTCAGAACCTCAATTACTTTTACCAATCAATATCTTCAACCAAAAAGAATAATCTGTTTAACGAATACAAACCAAGAAGTGATACTGCATTCTCCATGCTGGTCTGCAACAATATTGCAGCTTCTTTCACCACAGAGGGATCAACTTCCAGCACTAATTCATCATGTACCTAGTTAACATATACTTAAACGATTAAAACAAAGAGAAACATCAAAAAAATTAGAGAATACAAATCATTTAAAACTAACCTGTAACAGAATCCGGCAGCGATTTCTAAGCATGTGGAACTTGGTTGCACCTGAAGAACTTGACTCCGGGCTATCAACGCCAGTAACAATTTCAGAGTAAATTTTAATCATTGCAATTTTAATTATGTCGGCAGCAGATCCCTGGGAGAAAGGGAAGGAGACAGCATTATAAATGAATTCTGATATCTATGAAGTAAACACTAAAATGATGACTGATATCTTTGAAGGAAACATATCCCAATTTGGAAGAGGGAAAAAAATATAGTACACCTGACAAATGGAATTGACAGCTTGCCTCTGGGCTCTTGATTTTTCTGTACTGCTGCCAAATTTTATTTTTGACAAAAACCGTTTCCTTCCCTTGAGAGTCTCCACATATCTGGATCAAAGTTTTCTACATTATTAGGTATAGAGATCCCAATTTAAGGAAAGAATAGGTGCCAGTTACAAATTACAATAGGGACAAATATTTTAAATACCAGTAAAAGCAATCAGTTTGTCAACGAAAAAGATAAATCAGCAATATAATCATTTTCAAACTAAAAGAGGATCCAATGCTAAGATAACCATCATCAAGGTATCCTGCTAAAGGAATGGGTTAGGATGTGCAAAAGTGGCACAAAGTCTCCTCACCCTTTGCTACGACAAAATGCAACGGCTTCGTGAAGCCAAGAAGCAACACCAGGAAAAGTGCTTTTGAAGTTACTGATCCTTTCAGCAGCTTCATCCGAAGTGCAATCCATTTGTTCTGCAAGGCTATTTGGACCCATACCATACAGAATTCCGTACACCATCTTTTTGGTCTGCTCTCTCTGCTGAGAACCAACGGATACCTCAGGACACCCAATCCATCTTGCTGCTATCATTGTGAAGACATCTCCATCAGGCTTACTCAGAAGCTCTATAAGTGAAGAGTCTTTAGAAAAATGTGCCATCAACCTCAATTCTATCTGAGAATAATCTGCTGTTAACAGAAACCAATTATCCTGCAGTCAAAAGAGATATATAAGAATAGAACACAAGTAACCAAATATAAAGCCAAAACCAGAAAGAAAGAAAGAAAGAAAGAAAGAAAAAAAGATATAAGAGGATCTGAATGACTGGTTGCAGAATTTAGAAGAGGCTTACATTAGGAGGCATAAGCAGAATCCAGAGGTATTTTGTTAGCATGTGACTAGTGTCAGGTTGTTAGTTTGTAAGAGGGAAGAGAATTAATTCTTAAAATTATGGTTGGCCTAACTCAACCTTATAAAACTGGGTTGTAAGGTAAGGATTGCCCAAGTTTTATAAACACTACACAAGTCATATCGCTAGGTAGTGTGGGATTAACACCCCTTCATAATGAAAGGTGTCGGAGGCTGCAATGAAGGCAACCCAAAAGCCGCAATTAGGCGGTTATGGGCGGACTACAATGAAGGCGGAATTTCCAAAAATAACAAAACTTCAAATTATTATTGATAGTTTTGTCTAAGCACTGAGACTTCTTTATACTAATACAATGCGCCAATAGGTATTAAATAAGGCAATAAATCATGATTAAGAGCAACCAACAAATAATTAAAATAAATAGAGTAAAAGGCCCATGTCACCTGGGTTGGAACAAAGAAGTCACGGGCATTGATTCTACAACTCTCATCAGCATCACCTCCATTTTTGTCTCCTATCATCTTAAAGTCAACTGGATGCTCAACACACTGCATTACCAAACAAGATTGTACATCACATTAAATGTAGCAGCTAGCTGAAAGAAGGAATAAACAAAAGTAAAACATGTGATAAGAGAACCCAAACCTGAAGATTAGGTTCCTCCATTGAAAGCCGTCCAGTTGCTGTGGATGTTTGGAGCCAATGACCATGTAATGTGTACTTCTGTGTGCTTACAGATAGCCTAGCCAGAGAACAAATTGATCCTAGTGTAGAGTTTAGGAGCTTTGCCAATGTACGGTGCTCTTTGATGATTGGAACAATGGGATGTTCATGCCTGAAATAAATACTTATTAAAAAAATGCATTCAATCAAACAAGTACTTACTGAGGTGCATAGAGAACATAAGGACAAGTGATGCTAAAAGAAACTCAGTTTGTGATTTAACTTTTTATGGATAGCTCTTCTCCATTTAGGATTCTTAACTAATGTATAGTTTTGAACCCTTACTCTTAATTGAGACACTAGAAGATGGAAATATATATGTTGCACTAAGTTATTCAAAACTTAACTTTACCTTTTCTAAACCTAAAATTATAATGAGTTCATAACTAATTACTGGTGACAAAAGTATAAAGAAAAATAATTTCCAAAGCTCAATCATAGTCATTCATCTATGTAGTGTAGGTTTTATAAGATTGGATGATGGTGTAATTTACTCTTTTCTAAAATGCATAAGAACGAAACATCAAATCATAAAAATTCATTATATAATTCTATTTAGTATGGATCGAAGAGAAACAACAGGGAAAAGGAAACTTTCTCAATACCGTAGTGCATCCAAACAGTGTTTGTCAGTACTTGGATGGTTTTTCCCCTTATTTTTTCCATCAGGAATCGGCAGTTTCAAGTGTTCATACAGCACCTTTGCAATATCTGCTGGCATATTCAATGAAAACGTCATTCCAGCCAGTTTGTAAGCTTCCTTTTCAAGTTGCTTCAGCCTTTTCACCAACAATTTCCGAGCCTGGATGCATCTCTCCAAATCAACACCAATTCCCCAAAGCTCCATGTCAGCAAGAACATTCACCTAATGACATGTGTTAAAGTAGTGTCAAATACTTCAAATGTATCCTGTTAAGATCCCACACTGTCCAGGTATGAAGGTAATGTATACCTTACATACCCATTTGAGCTAGATTTAGGGGTTGAATTGAGCCCAATCTACTCTCAATTGTAATATAAGCATTTAAAGTGATTGAACATAAAATCACAATGGTAAACGATAAATTAACTTGGTACAGTTAACGATATTCCCGATCTTATCATGTTAAGAGTCTCACATCAGATGATATATATGTTTATAAGTAGGGGCAATCCTCACCTTACAAACTGGATTGTAAGGTTGAAACTTAAATTCTAAGATGGTATCAGAACTCATTCAAATTTGTTGTAAGGTTGAGTTAAGCCCAACCCAAATTCTTATTGTCTATTGTGACATTATCCATGACACATTAAAGAGAAAAATAATATAAGGACAACAAAAGATAAAAGAGTCTTTCAAAATGTAACACTTGATTGTGCCCACCAAACTTTAAACAAATCCTTAATTGTTTTAAGCTATATATAAATACATGTCTCGACTCTTGAAATTAAAATTAAATGCACTTTCCACATAGAAGCCAATTTCACCCATTAGTCACATTATTCTGGTTTAATTACATTTGTTCCATTCGACTTTTTGCTCGAGTTTTCATGCAACGTTAATTCAATATGAGGCACTTTTATTGAAGTTGTGCACTTGTATCAGGAATTGTAAACCTTAAATATAAAATTCACACAAAAAGATCAAGCTGCGCAAAATGAATGTTTAAGATGTCTCCAGCACCGAGGTCCCAAGTGAATCAAAAAATTATTCAATGCTATTTTTCTTTCTTTAGATGAATATTTGATATTAGAATTTTTAATTTATTTTGGAATGTAATGACTGGTATAAAAGATTAAGAGCAAAAGAAGATTGAAAATAACATCAGACATGAAATCGCTTTTCTTTAAATGTACTGAAGATTCATAGATTCTTACCAATGGGATTTCTATTTCCATAAGCACTTCTACGAGTTTCTCAGAAACAAGCAATTTCCAAAGAACAGAACATAATGCTCGTGTTTGAGCAACCCGGCGGCAGCAACCATTATGAGCAGCTTTTCGCATCTGATTCCTCCACCTGCCACACTGATTAGCAGCTCCTGCATCTTCAGGGGATAACCTTTTCTTTACCTCCTAAATTACCAAATGTGATTGTTAATACTAGGACCCTCAACTATCAAATCATCACTTTCGGACAACAAAGATGTGCATGTGTGTACACCAATGTATGCAGTACAAGACAACTATTTAGGTTACCTTGTCCAGGTTTGGACTAGAGCTACTCTCTTCATCAGGCCAAAGAATCCAAGCAACAATGCATATGTCAATTGCCTCTTTAACATGGATTGGGGGCAACAATATGTAAGAATTGTCTACAACTTCAAGGTCCATATTTTTATCAAGTAAATCAACAGAACCAAACCTCTGAACTGAAACTGATGGCTTTTTTAGCACCTGAATCTGAACTTTCAAATTCCAGGTGAACTTTTTCACATTTTTTTTCTCTATTATTTTGCTAATCCTGCTCCATCTGTTCATGGCATTCATCAAATCTTGTTTAGAATTAGATGATGAACCTTTAAGCTTAGGACTGCATGCATTCAAGGAAAACCCGTCGTCTTTTCTATTGTTAGACAACAGAATATCCCTAGGAAGATTAATGTAGTACATGGGAGAGTTTTCCCAGCAGATGGCAATCCCATGTACTTCAAAAGGGGCGGCAGAGTGCAATTCCAACCGTTTGATGTAATGGATATCAAAGTAGAACGCTGGTACTGTATCCCATAGATCCAAGAATGAATCGAGCCCACCAGGAGTACTAACTGCATTGATGGGCCCTTTTCGGCTGGAATTATTCATGTTACCACTAGCCAAATTCTCCTTATGATTTTGTTCCCCTGTACCATGAGCATGGCATCCATCATGTATACTGGACTTATCATTTTGTTTCTGTAACTGGCCGGAGAGGGTGGTAACATCAGGAATTTTGGCAGTACCGAGAGTCATACTGAGCTCATTTGTTGTAGGCACTACAACTGGAACAGTAGGCAAACTACATGGCATCGCGCTGTCTGATTTATCTTCTACAGAAGCCCGAGCATCATTTTCAGATGATTTATTCAAGTCCTTTTCTTTTTCTAAAGCAACTATCTTAGAATTATCAATGTGATTTGCATCAACAAAGCTATGACTAGTGTCAGCTGTATCACTTCCAGAGGAACTTCCAACTTCTTTTCTGATAGAATTGCATGCAATGGTGGGTATGGGTGGAGCTAACTGCGGGACATCATATCCGAGTGACTTAAAGGCTGAGAAAGCAACAATCCTGGCTTCTTCAGCTTTATCAAGAACAATCTTGCGAGCACCATTCTTTATCTTCTTCGCAACACCGAGTTGTAAGCTCCTTTGTGCAGAACCTTCAAAAGAATTGGAAATTTGGAATCAACTTTCAATGATAAAAAATAAAATAAAATCTACAGCAGCTTCACATACTTTAAATTAAAAGATTGGCATAACGAATTTATTTGGTGAAATAGTTAAAAACAAAACACAAGAATGCACATGGACAAACTAGAAATATAATGCATTGCTAATGACATTTCACCTGAAAGCATCCTCAAGAAAACAGTAGCAAAAAAGTAGCATAAAGAATATGTTAATCCAATATTTTATCTGTGTTTAACTTATATAGTTTCAAGGAATAAAACATGAACAACAAAATTTCAACCATTTTGCTACCTAAAAATGTTAGACTAATTACTGACAATTTCCACACATTACCTTCTGTGGCCCATGATGAAGATTCAAAAAGAGCTTTTACTATTTCAGGAATGGATGCTTCGGCAATTGCAAGAGGCGTGCGTAAACCTGCTTTATAGAGTGCTCTTGCTCGAGAGCCCTGCAAATTGAATGGAAAAGACAGAGGAAAGGTGAGTACTAAAACAACAAACCATAAGTTATTTGAAGGAGTTTGTAAAACAAACATGGAAACTTAGGCTACTTACTTTAACATAAGGAATGGTGGTAAGCTCAACAACCTCTGCTCTAACTCCAAATGATACACGATTTTGAAACTTGGCAACTAAGCCTTCAAGATCATGCCACCCCAACCTCTCACAGAACACAGCAACCATAGATGCAAATCGACCAGCATTTTCTTGCAAACCTTGAACCATTCCTCTGGCAACTTTAAATGAATCACAAACCTCACCCACAGGAGTTTCCTTCATTAAAGCACATTTTAAAGATAAGATGGAAAAGAGAAAAAAAAAAAAAAAAACAGATAGGGAAGGAGCACAAAAGCATAATTTACTAAAAAAACTCTTAATATTTACAAAACAATAAGCCTAAGGGCCTAATAACATTTTATGCTAATAATGTGGGCTACTTAAAAAATACAATTGTGCAAGTGTTGTACAATATACCAACTGTACAGCACCTACAAAAGAGACCCTAATTTTTTAACCCTCCGTCTCAAACTGAAGTATTAAGCTTAAACTCTGTGCTAGTTCAAGATTATTAATTACCAATTACTATAGGTAGTTATGCATTAGAAATCTTGTTACATCAGTAGTTCTTCAACAAACACTATTGGACAAAATTAATTGTGTTACTGGTGACCCTTTGTGGTTCTAGCCTCATATTACTAGTCTTCCTCCTCAAGTTGTTATTATGATACCTCGGACTGATGAAGGTGGGGAGCATCGATGCAAAATGGCATGGCACGGGCAAGGAACAGCTTTTGGCAAGGTTCTAGGCCAAGGGACACACGAATGAACCAAACTCGCGAAGGAATGGGAAGAGTCCTGAAACTATTGATATGGGATTTAATGATTAAAGGAAGACTTAAAATAATTTATTAGTGTTACTACGGTTGGATCGACAAAAAATCATATTATATCTGAAGTTATTAATAGTATAATAGTCTTCAAGTGTTGTATGAGTGTAAATTGATCTCTCTCCATATATAGGATATGTTTATGTAACAACAAATAATATGAAAATTGATCTCTCTTCACATGGTTTCTTCCTGAAATCTTCCGTGGTTAGATGAGCAAGAGATTGGAAAGGTCTATTAGTACATTTTTCCCTATTTGTGGTTGCTGTCCTAGGCTATGACTTTTAACCAAGAAGTATTGTGTATCATCTTCTGCTTTTTTTTCCTAGTTCCTTGTATGTGGTTGTTGTCCTATGACTTTTAACCAAGAAGCATTCCATATCATCCTTCTGCTTTTTATAATAATATTCTTTTCTTTAAAAAAAAATATTCATTAACAAAAAATAAGCAGTAGATATATTTGAGTCCATATACTAGAGAAAAGCACCTGTACTAAAAGAGATAAAATGAGAGCAACGTAGAATCTTCTACAGACACGAAGTGTTTGATCTTCCGAGTTGACAGTTCCACTTGAGATCCCATGCTGACCTTTCCGTTTATTGTTCAACCATCTTGACTTGCTTGAGCCCATTGGTGCACCATGTGCCATACGCATCAAGAACGGTTCTGTCACGCCTACTCGATTGCCAACTGACTACAAAACATATTACAATTACAAATACAATTAACAATATTTACAAATATGTCAAGATTACATTGCTATTTCAAATCTACAAAAATGAAAGACTCAAAAATCGATATCTATAGAGGTGGAATGACAATTCAAATTAAACGCTTCTTAAGTACGGGTAAACCTTATTACAAGAATGGCACTGATGTATAAATCTTTCTGTAGAAAAATCTGGTTTCTTACAAATTTATTTCTTCCTAAATAATAATGATATACTATGTACTCAAACGCAACATAAAATAGGTGATAGTAAAAACATGTGGTGAACTCTAAGAAGGTTTAATAACATTGTTGACTGAAAAACAAGAATGGGGAAATTTATTTTAACACAAACTCACCTGATCAAGAGGAGACAATTTCATAAAACGCTCATAGTACCATTCCCAATCTGGCTCAACATCAACATTGATTGGCGTCACTAAGTAAACCAAATGCAAGTCAGATGCAAGGACAAATCCTTCCCTTGCCCTTGAAAGATCAGCCAACACAATCTAAAAAGTCAATCACAACATGGGTTTAATGCCAGTCACAGCATGATTATACTACCTAATATTGCAGGAAATGACAGTACGAAAACAAACCCAAAGCTAGTTAAAAAGAACAGTAGCAATGAATAAAAGTATAGACAGAAACATTTACAAGTGATTCTTCCGGACAGAGAGAACTGCCAAAAGATGCACGTCCAAGAGGTGTGGTACTGTAGAGTTTAGTATCTTCATTCCATTCAAGAAATTTTCTTTGGCACAACCATTTTAGGGATTCTTGAGCTGATTTTACCACCTCCAGAAATGGTTTCGTGGAGTTCAAAAGAGTACATCTAACATACCGGTGAATGTCATTAGCGGTTTGAACTATTCCTCCAGCAACCACTTCTAAAATTGCATGAGTCATTCCATTTAAATCTTCAGATAAACAGGAATGTAACGGTGGACAGCTTTCATTCAGAAGTCCCATAATTCTTTTTAACTCCTCAGGTTTGCAGATGAGTACCTATGCAAGTCAACAAATCATTTGACTTAATTCTAATTAATCAAAATAAATGACTACAGTCAAAGCCACATAGATATGCCAAAATAAATTATGATAGCAAAGTAAAAAGGTAAAATGAAAGAGAAAGAGAAAAAAAAAAAAAAAAAGGAAAAGAAAGAAAGATATGGTAAGCACAACTAGGGGACAATGGGAAAAAAATACAAAAAATAGTAGTATATAATAAACAAAAACATAGAAACTCTCAACAATCTATCAGCGTGACAGCCTAGAAAAACCACACTTATACTACCATCTATAATAGTTGAGGATATAACAGAAGAAGTCATACACTTTCTCCTTTTGTATCAATTCCAGTTCGACCAGCACGACCAGCCATCTGCATGTACCTCGTCCCATCAATAAAATCACAACCAATTCTAGGCTGTCGGAAAATTACTCTCCTAGCAGGTAGATTAACTCCGGCTGCCAAGGTTGATGTGGCAGTTAAGACGCGCAAAAGACCTTTCCGGTAACAAGTTTCAACAATCTCTCGTTCCTCAACCTATTAGAATTTAGAATGGTAAAAAATGGGTTAGGCCGTGAAGGTAGGTAAAATAAACCCAGCATTCCATTGAGATCAAATATGAAATTTTACTCCCAAAATATAAGTCAAGTAACAATGTTAGTGGAAACCATAACACCAAAAGAATGGAATTACCGTAAGGCCAGCATGGTGAAATGCAACACCAGCTGGAAGAGTTTCTTCCAATACGGGGTCCAACCCAGCAGGGCACTTTCTCAAGGAGTTAATAGCAGAAGTAATATCAGCAAACTCACAATTATTCTCATTAATATCGACAGTGAAGCTTTTAAGGAACTTTGCAACATGTCTTGCAGTTGATTCACAACCCTTGCGGCTAGAACAAAATATTAACACCGACTGTCCCTCTTGAACAATCTGAAAAAATATCAATTATTCAAATTTGTTCATCTTGAAGAATTGCAAATTGTAGTTGTGGCTAAGACTTTAAATTGCCTACCTCGTTACATAGTTCAACAACATGATCTGGATCCTTGCCACCAAGGTCAGCTCCTTTTGGGATTGTTCTAGAAAGTTCCATATTCTTGTTATAAATGGAATTACCAACTTTAATATATTCTTCTAAAGGAACTGGCCGGAACTCTGTCTGGTATAGTGCTGCCTTGATACAATTTGGGACAAACAGATTTATAAGAGCTTGAAGCGGGAAAATTGATCGAGTATCAATTGCTTTTTACAAAGACATGCCTTGAAAATTTAAAGACTAATGTACATTAACTCTATTAATTGCTATCCTAAAATTAAGGAAAGAAAAGCTGACAAAATAATGAGAAATATGAAACAAAGTTGCTCAAATAAAGAGGAAATAAATCTATCTATCTATATACAATAAAAGGCAATAGCAGAAGGTCTTCCTATGAAACAACATAAGATGATCATCATAAAAGGAATCATTATTACAAATGCAGCATTGTCAAATATACCAACAATACATAGTCATCCATTAGAAATATTAATTGCTAAGATATAGTTCACATTCTAAGATACAATTCACAGGAGAACCTCATACTTCAAAGGAAACCAATGCATCATTGGGTCAAAGCAAAACGCCAGACTCATAAAAGAAGAGCATGCATCAAATATGATATCAGAAGAAGGTCTGAGTTATCTAAATGTCTAGATCCACACATCTGACATCTCATTGCCATTGAGTAGCCTGCGGCATAATTGGTTTTCTTATATTCCGTGAAAAATTTTCCCATATACAACAAATCATTAGGCAATTTTGATCAGCTGATTGCTAAGCATTTTCAAATTGGTCAAAGTACAGCATCTACATATGCAAATACATTGGGTCATATAGTACTGTATTTTCCATGTCTACATTTGTAGAAAAAGCTTTTCCTAGTTATTTTGGAAACCAAAAGAATAGTATGATAATATAATCCATACTCATCTAGTTATTAAGTCAAAAGAAAAGACCAAGCAAACTCTAAAAATACCATCATCCGCAATTTTCATGATAATAGTCTTGGTGTTCGAAACATTGAATCATCTATAAAGTACTGTGTGAATAATATTGCTAACTGTGAGATAAGTGTGTCGATAAAGTTTCAAGTCAGGCATAAAAAGACTAAGTATTCTGGTATGAATTCAGAATAGTGGGGCCATGATAACAGGGTATATGCTAGAAGTGGTGATAATTTCAGGGTATATTGATCTCCTGTGTCTTCTCCTTACTTTGTTTCATCCATAAACCCAAATAAATCACTTAATGCCACTCAAATTTGTTCTCTTCTAAAACATATTAACCATGAGAATGATAGCTCAATCAGGACTGAAAAATCCAATATTCCTCTATTTCTAGTTAGTGTTTATAAATCATTACATTCAAAGTTATTTTTCTTTTGGATGAAAAGTAAAATTAAGAGTGCTAAACATGTATGTATTATGCTGCTAGCATAGCAAACACCAGGTGGATTTAGGTTTTATAAGGCTAAACATCAAATTTTAATAGAAGTTATTCGGATCCAATTTCAAGTTTCAACAAATTGAAGCAATTATATACACCTAGGTGGGATAAGGCTTACTTGTTGAAGCAACTATAACACCTAAAATCACACCCAAAAAAAAATGACAGCTGGGCAATAGTAAGAGAAAGCGAAAGCCCAATAATTTATGTATATGATATGGAGTAAGTGGTACTCATCATTATTCTTACTTGAAGCCAGTCAGCAACTGCTGCAACGTTTGGCATTGTCGCACTCATTCCAACAATTTGCAGACCTTGAGCGGGATCATTCTTGTCACTGCTTCCACCTGAACTATCTCCATCACTTGATTTTGAAATGCCCTCCCCTGCTGCATAGCGAAGCTTTGTCAACATAAGTTCTAGAAGATAACCTCGGCGTGGATCACCAACCTGTTAATAGATGTAGAGAGAAATAAGCCACGGGAACCTTCTAGTGTACCTTTTCTATTTATCTTTCATTTTTCATAATAACCAAATACAAAAATGCTGAAAGAAACAGCGTATAATAGAACCCATGACAAATAGCTACAAAAGTAAGGACTCGTGATACCATATGCAGTTCATCTATCACAATGATTCCCATTTCTGACAGACGGCCCTCTTCCAATAATCTATTGACTAGTGAGTTTGCCTTCTCTATTGTGCATACGGCTACAGAAGTATCTTTAGGAAGTGTTCCGCCACCTTGGTTCCCATAATAACTACGAACATGCTTACCAAGTGGCTCAAGAAGCTTTTCAAGATGTTCTGCCTGCACAAATCAAAAACACTAATAATTAAATAAATTGAAATTTTCATATATTTTTAACTAGATATATATCATAAACAGCTCCCCACAACCAAAAATGAATTTTTTGACAGAAAAAAGGACAAAAGATAACACCTTTTCTGCACAAATTGATACATATGGAAGAACAAGTATTGCCATTTTTCCAGTTGTTATCACCCTCCGCAGCATTAAAATCTCAGCAACAAAACTCTTTCCAGCACTGCAGCAAAAGAAAAGCATTTCATACATTAGTTTCTCAAATAAAAAAGACAAAGAAAGATAGCAAGAGAATAGGGTAAAAAATTGGGAGAGAATAGTATAAGTGTAAAACACTAAAGATGACATGCAGCAAAACTTCGGTGATAAAAGAGACAAGAGTATAAAAGTGTCTGCAGTTTCAAGAAAAAGTATCCATTTATTGTCCCGTATAGTAGTGGTCAGTACCAAAATTGAGACTCTCAACTTTCTCTGAAGGTGAATTCTTTATTGTCGGAAATGAAACTTATAATGCACAGATCCAACTTTAGATAGAGGCAGCCCTACTCCGCCTTCTTATCCCCAAGTTCATGTTCCAGTCATCTAATTCTTTAAACAATATATCAACGGAAATGACAGAACTATGACATGAGATTTGCAGTAATTGCAAGTTAAATGATAAAATACCTGGTAGAAGCACAATACACAAGATTTCTTTTTTGTAGGACACCATTCACCCGAAGGCAGTCAACCTAAAAAATGGAAAATATATAATAAAAAAAAAAACACAAACTAAAATCAAATAATGGCCTAACTCAGCTTCAAAGCCAAAATTTCAGAAAAACAAAAGGTAAATTGGTTGGAAAAAAATAGGAACCAGGACTAACAAAACTAATTAAATCAATCATATAGAAAGAAAATAATGTACAGGAAATCAATATATTAATGATGTAAAAAGCATCTTTCAGTAAAATGAATCAGAACCTGCCAATTGTAAAGCTTTGAAATGCCTTTCTTCTTATATATGTTGCATATTTCAGATGGAAGCCAGCTATGTAGGTCTAAATGATCATCAAGTGACACATGACTTGAAGGAGTTTTGGCTTCAACGGATGCGTGTATATTAATTGTTGTTCTGGCCTCGTTGTTGGGTGAATTAAAATTATTAGATGTCATATTGATATTATCCTTTCCAGCTCTTTTGCCAACTGTATCTACTAAAATCTTCTCCTGCAATTTATATGTCTGTTCATGTGCATGACTTGCCACAGAAATAGATTCATACTGCTTTCCAGACCCACAAGTGACATTGACCAGATTATTGACACGACAATTTTGAAGGGTATTCTCATCCATATTATTGTCCTCGTAAGAAAAATCAAAATGCCTTACAGGAAGGCTGGATGCTTCTTTCATAGAATCTTTTGTGTGCATCTCTGCTAACCCTATGTTTTTACTTTGATCCAATATCTTCCTTGCTTTACCATCATAATTTTGTAAATTACATGAGTTCATCTCAACTTGATCCACCATCACGTTACTTTCTTCTATAACCTTAGAAGAATCATTATCCATGGGAACAGTCAAACCATCAGCAAGTTGAATCGCTTCGTCCCAGAAAGCCTCTCCGGGCGAAAACATCGAGCTTCCACGTGTTGACTTTGGAGTCCCCTTAATGCACGCTTTAACAATCAATGATCCGGGTGTTTGGCATTCAGCCATTTTCATAGACGTAGGAGTATTACTACATTTTCTAAAACCTGTGTCAAAGGCATTAGTATCACCGCCATCAGAAGCCTGCCACAGAAAAGGCAAATCATTTAAAACATCATATATATATATATATATATATATATATATATATATATATATATATATATATATATATATATATTTGAAGTATGAACTTGGCTACAAAATCTAAACTAGTAATGAAACCGGTTTCAACCTTTGCAGAGCAGCCTGGAACACTTTTCATGGTATTACAGACTTTGTTGTTCAAAATGTTTTCACGGCCAAAATGTGGCTCACTGGTGGCATCACACTTCGGGGGTATAGTACCATTTTCTTCTACTAATGCTAGAGAATCATGTCTCTTGTGGTCTTTCACTCTCGCGTCCAATTGTGAACTAATGCTGGGTTGCAATTCACTGAATATCATTTTCATATACTATTAAATTTCAACAACAGCAATAATAATAATAATTTACTA